>NW_019234759.1:80944-132591 GCF_002742605.1 Olea europaea var. sylvestris
AAAAAAAAAAAAAAAAAAAAAAAAAAAAAAAAAGGGGAAAAAAAATTCAAATTGCCGACATTCCACCAATTTAAGATTTCTTACCATTCATAAATGAGAGAGACCTCGTATCAAGCAAAAAGCCATAATGCTAACAAACAACACACACATGCTGCTTATCTGAAGATAACATACGAACTTCTGACTACAATGTGCATATAATTCAGTTGTTCTAGTAGAAAGCAGTACATAATAAATGTGCTTTAGTTGAAACTCCGCTGAATCTACACTGCAATCGGCTCAGGAGATTGCTCTGGAGGAGCACCACTGCTACCATTCAGAACAATCACATTGCCATCAGAATCCACATCCACAATAACTGAATCGCCTTCTTTGATCTCGTGTGCAAGCATCTTCTCGGCCATGCTGTCCTCCAAAAGTCTCATAATCGCTCTTCTAAGTGGTCTTGCACCATAGCTCGGATTGTATCCTTCTTCAACTACCCGATCTCTGAACCTCTCTGTAACCTGGAGTTCTATATCCTTGGTTTTCAGTCTCTGGAATACTTCCTTCAGCATAATATCTGCTATTTCCTTTACCTCCAGCTTGGTCAGTTGCCGGAATACAATCATCTCGTCCAATCTATTTAAAAATTCTGGCCTGAAATATTGTTTCAACTCCTCTGTCACCAAGCTCTTGATTCTGTTGTAACTGCTATCCTTCTCGTCATAATCTAGATCAAAACCTATACGCCGGCCCCCCTTCTCTATTACACTGCTTCCGACATTTGATGTCATGATCAACAGCGTGTTCTTGAAATCGACTGTTCTCCCTTTGCTGTCAGTCAACCTACCATCTTCGAGAATTTGAAGCATCATGTTGAAGACATCGGGATGAGCCTTCTCTATCTCATCAAAGAGTACAACAGTATAAGGCCGGCGTCGTACAGCCTCTGTTAGCTGTCCACCTTCGGTGTAACCAACATAACCAGGAGGTGAACCAATAAGCTTTGACACAGTATGTCTCTCCATGAACTCACTCATATCAAGCCGGATCATGGCTTCTTCAGAACCAAAGTAGTAGGCAGCCAATGCCTTTGCGAGTTCTGATTTCCCAACACCGGTTGGACCAGAAAATATGAAGCTAGCGATGGGCCGGTTGGGATTTTTGAGCCCAACACGAGCACGGCGGATAGCACGACTGATGGCTTTGACAGCTTCATCCTGCCCAACGACACGTGTGTGTAGTGTCTCCTCCATCTTGAGGAGTCGGTCAGATTCATCAGTAGATACTTTCTCAACAGGGATGCCCGTCCAAGCAGAGACAATGTGCTGAATGTCAACTTCTGTCACAATAGGACCTGCATCGCCAGCCTCATTTTCTGCCTTGGTCATCTCTTTGTTTTTGTCAACAAGAGTAGATATCTGTGCCTTAAGATCCATTTCTCTGTCTCGTAGCTCACCAGCCTGCACATTAATTAATAGTTCATAAACTCAGCATCCAATCAGCTTAAGAGGAAACAGCAATGTCAAATACGTGAGGAAATGTAGGATCCTATATCTTAACTGCATCGAACAATTAAAAGGGAGCATATATTATAAAATATTACTAACTTTTTCAAAGTCTTGGCTTCTGACAGCTTCATTCTTTTCTTTCGTAATCTGTCTGAGCTCTTTCTCAAGTTCTCTGGCTTCCTCAGGAAGCTGCAAAAGATAAGCGTGTTAATGCATTGCATATTCAATTGAAGAAAAATCACTAGATAAGAAAGGTATACACCTGTGCATGACGAAGCCGAACCCGGGAACCAGCTTCATCAACCAAGTCAATTGCTTTGTCAGGCAGAAAGCGATCACTGAAATATGTACAGATATGATTCAGCAAAGAGCTGAGCTGAGGACCAGTATTTGACTGTTTCTAGAATCACAATACAGCTAACATGCATGAAAATGAGGATACATCTTGAAGTTGCTAAACCAGTGAATTTTATTGGTAATCAAAGACTGTCATATTGTTTCAACTTTTCATCAACAAGCCAGCTGGTATGGGGACGATACAAATATATTTATATACAAGTCTCCAAAAAATAAAATGTTGCCAATCAGTAACGAATTTGTAATCTAGAGAATAAAATATGTAGTTTAGAAACTACATACCTGATGTATTGGTATGACAGCTGGGCTGCAGCAACTAAAGCTTCATCAGTATAACGAAGCTTGTGGTGTATTTCATAGCGTTCACGAAGCCCTTTCAAAATCTGTATGGTTTCATCCACGGTAGGTTCTGGGACCTTGACTGGCTGGAACCTTCTCTCTAGTGCTGGATCCTTCTCAATGTGCTTTCTGTATTCATCTAGTGTAGTGGCCCCAATACACTGCAATTTATAAAATTATCAGTAATTTGCCTTAAAATGACATGGTAAATACATCAACAAACATGAGCAACCTTTGAAGGTCACCAGAATTTATCAACAGGACCACAAGGGCACAGCATTAAAGCAGAATAGGCACACGCATGCAGACCACCCCAGGAAAAACAAAGCAACATTTGCATCTTTTCTTTTTGTGTGTGTGCAACCATGTCATGCACGAATATATTCATAAAGACGACATTAATGTCACCTAGATGAAGTTCAGTTCAAGATAAGACATAACTTGATTAATCACTGTCAAGTACATTGGACACGCAACAGCAGGAATTAGAGCATATTATTTTAGTAAAAGTTACCTTTCAATTATGATTTAAACCTTTGGGAAAGTATAATTTGAAAGTCACAAATGAACTGGGAAGCTCCCTTTTGATAAATATCAGATCAACGAACACTTCCTTGCAATATTGAGGGTAGCGTAGGGTAGGAAAAGAAAGGGAAGATAAGGAAAGGTCACCGAAACAAAAACCTTAAAGCGTGTCACAATCTCAAACAACATCTATTATGATGTGGTATCCACATTTTTAAGACTGCAATGATGTGGTCAAATCTATCTTTATACTATCCCATTGTTTGGGCTCCATTTTAATTTTAATGCATTTTTCTCTTTCTTCTTTGCAATCACACATTCTTCAACAAAATAATATTACACGTAAGACTAAAACTTTTCCTCTTTTTTAACCACATATTCTCCAAAAAATAACTATTCCAAAATACATTTTTCACTAAAAACTCATTAAAATAGTGCCCAAACAAGGGCGATATTTGCATATTCCTTGGCTGTGCTAACCTGTAATTCACCCCTTGCTAAAGCAGGTTTCAAAATGTTTGCAGCATCAATTGCTCCCTCTGCAGCTCCTGCACCAATCAACGTGTGCACCTCATCAATGAAAAGGATAATTTCATCACTCTGTTTAATTTCCTCCATCAGCTTCTTCAACCTTTCTTCAAATTCACCACGATATTTAGTCCCAGCTACAAGAAGACCCATATCCAGGGTCATAACCTAAAATGATTAAAAGGGAACATTCAGTATTTCAAAGGAAGAAAGGTTAATGAACACACCTAATAATATTGTAATGCATGTTTGCGCTACTTCTGTTCAAGGTAGCTTACCTTTTTCCCCTCAATTGTCTCTGGAACATCTCCATTGGCAATTCTCTGAGCAAGGCCCTCTGCAATAGCTGTTTTACCAACACCAGGTTCTCCAATGAGGCAAGGGTTATTTTTTGTCCGCCGCCCCAAGATTTGGGTGACACGTTCAATTTGAGCCTGCCTTCCAACGACGGGATCTAGTTTACCCTAATGAAGCAAGTAAGCCAACGCCTATTAGGCCACCATAGAAAGCAAACACTTTCAGAAACGAAGGAACAAAAAGAAACTTACCTCCTCAGCTTGCTTGGTTAAATTGGTACCATACTCTTCCAGCGTAGGCATCTTGTTGCCTGAGCTTCCTCCTCCAACACCAGCACCAACAGCCTCCGCACTCTCACCCACCATTCTAATAACCTAATCGAGCAAATAATTTCATCACTCCATCAGTTCAAGGGAAGACACCGATTTGCTAAGAGTAGAGGAGAATAGAGATACTTGCCTGTGTGCGAATGTTACTTGGGTCAGCTCCTAAATTCTCAAGGACACGGGCTGCCACACCTTCACCCTCACGAAGTAATCCCAGCAGCAAGTGCTCTGATCCAATGTAATTGTGACCTGACCAAGAAGGAACAGTAACATATAATTATAGATTGATTGTAATACCAACGCATTAAAAAAAAAAAATAAAAAAAAAAAAAATAAAAAAATTCCCTGGCCAAACTAAAACTCAGATATAAACAATTCAAATGATGCCAGCCATGGTTATAACCAAAAGAGGCAAAGGGCAGCAATGAATAAAAAATTAACTCAATATTTCCAGGTCACAATAAAACTCAGACATGGTTAAAAGAGGCAAAAAAGGACGCAACTACAACAAACTGCAAACTATAATTTATATGCAAAGCCTTAAGATATTGATGAAGACCTATGCAACAACATGCACCAGCAATGCATTGGAGTAAGTACAGCACACTCAGAAAATAACACAAATAGTGGGCACGAGTAGAAAAGGATACCGAGCTGGCGGGCTTCCTCTAGTGAGAGTTCTAAAACACGCTTTGCACGAGGAGTGAAAGGTATCTCTACAGCAACAAATCCACTCCCTCTCCCAATTATTTTCTCCACCTCTACACGGGCATCTTTCAGATTTATTCCCATAGACTTGAGGACTTTGGCAGCAATGCCTGTGCCCTCGCCAATAAGTCCCAATAAAATCTGCTCAGTTCCAACAAAATTATGGCCAAGACGTCTTGCCTCCTCCTGTGCAAGCATAATGACCTTTATTGCTTTCTCAGTGAAGCGCTCAAACATGGCTTGTGGTGCAACTCGGCTTTTTCTTCCTTTCCTGCAAAAGTTGAAGGCTGCTACCTTTGTTTGTAGTGTCTGACCATTTTGTCTCAGTATCATGTCCAAGGCATTAGATCCTCGCAGTCCTGAGAAACCTCTCATTCTTATGGGAGTTGTTTGCAAGCTACACAGCATCTTAGCAGCACCTTTTGTTTTATTGGATCCTTTCAATTGTCCATTCCTTCTGTTGGTGACTGAAGAAGGTAAATTAGTTGACTGAACTAAAGCATTGGCCATGTTACCTTTCAGGGATCTGCATAGGTTATAATTGCAGTTAGCCATATAGGATTATAATCGGAAAGATTGCAATACAGCTCTTAGGATGAAAAACTCTAACTGCACTAAACAAAACCCCTGATATTGGAGATAAGATAACAAGCATAGTTTTCTAGTTAGTCATTCACAACAATGGACACCTATGATACATAATGAGACAGATGTTTGTATAAATGGGCCAAAAGAGGAGATAATCCAAACAGCTCAGTTTCATATAATAGCAAAAACTCATGATAATACACAACTACAAAATAACCAAGAGTTTCAATCGTCATCCAAACAATTCATCTTTCTATCATAGCAAGATCATGCCAAAGGACTTAAAAATTACCTAGTAGCTAAAAGTTTCCAAATTTGGAAAGAGGAGTAAAGCATAGCTCCACTAGATAAACAAAATCACGTGGTGATGTGGAAAGTCAAATGATTGGTGTCAAGAAAATGCAGACAAGAACCTTGAAATTTGATAAAAGATTTGAATTCACATATTTTGTAAAAAAAAAAAAAAAAAAAAAAAAAAAAAAAAAAAAAAAAAAAAAAAAAAAATTTTTTTCCAAAAAGTTTTTTTTTTTTTTTTTTAAGTTCATAAAATCCTTCATGACACGATTTACTTTAATATAAAGCATAATAATTATTATGCGTGTAAAGTTTAATCTTGATTATTAATTTTAACTAATGCTCCCAATCATTCCTAAAATGTCTCAATCACCGTAAACCGTACGCGCGGATCTTGTAATAAATTATTTACCCACTAAAATCAGCACTCTGAGTCCAAAAATAACCCCTAGACTTCTGGAGGGGCGTGTTTGGGGGATGATTTTTTGCCATGATTCTCATAATTAATTAATTAATCAATTCCACTGTTTTATCTCTTGCATAAATTTTACACTAGGAGTGCAGTAAAAAGAAAAGTGCATATATATATATATATATATATTTTTTTTTTTTATTTTTGGAATAGAAAGGATGTGTTTGATAGGCCTTAAAATGGTGGGCCGGAGATGGAAAGATGGCAATATAGATTGAGACAGAACGAGAGAGAACGATATAAATATAGGGAGAGAGACTTGTAAATGTGAATGATATTAGGCAGCTTCACTGTGTACCGCACCGCCATATATGATATAAAATATCTTCAGAAATTCACGGTTTGGATCTGATTGAAAGGCTTATTAGCATAAAATATCCCCGCGTTTGGTTTTTAATGTGAAAAACATTCATATATTTCAAATTTTCACATTTTCACCACTATTCCTACGTTTCATTACAAAAATGGTTTTGCTTATAGCCCCCCCCCCCCCATCAAGAGGGGGATCCACGAATTTTTATTGGACACGAACCTCCTCTCTTACGAGCGAATTGTCAAGCTTGGTGTACAACTTTTAAAACCCTTACAAAAAATATTTTTTTCATCAATTTTTATCCATTTTCCCAGTAAAAATTTGTGAAATGATAAATATGTCATCTTATTTAAATAAAATAAAAAAATAATAAATAACTAATTGCAAGACCAAAATTTTCAAAAAATTACAAATGAATCTCAAACAAATAATTAAATCAAAACAAAAATAAATAAATAACCCCACTTGTTATTTGGAGACTTCGTGGAACCACCGGCCTCCATCTCACCAACAGCCACCTAAAGCATTGGAACTCACACCACAAATAGCTGCCATCAACCCCCAACACTTTTTCATAAAACCAATGGAACAAACAACATATTTATATGGCCAACACCAATCGAAAATGCAGTTGGTCGAGGGGAACACGTTGCCTTTTTCTCTCAGTTTCGATGCCAGTAGTGGTTCCCACCATTGTGGACTACCCGCTTTGGTTTAATCACATCACGCTGCACCTGCTACAACAACAGGCTTCCATCAATTTCATCTTAATAAGCCTTAGAATTTTTGATTTTTCTATAAGAAAGCGGTGGTGAAAAAGCTATATGCTTGATTTTGCTATATGAGTATATCACTTGATAAATACAAACATTAACATCACCTGTAATTGTGTAAACATGCAACTTTGTGTTTTTGCCTTAAAGTGAAAATGTAATTGCAGATGGAGTTACATGGAAGAGACAAGAGAACACACCAATGACAATGTAGAGAAGTTGAAGTTATTTTTTTGTTTTTTTTTGTTTTTTTTTTTTAGTTTTGATTTTTAATTATTTGTTTGGGACGTATATTGTAATATTTTTAAATAAAATTTGGGCCTATTATTTATTTATTTTCTTTTATTTTCTTTTTGTTTTATTTAAATAAGATGGTATATTTATAATTTTATAGATTTTTATCGAGAAAATTGAGGAAAATGATTCTTTTTGTAATGAAACTTGAAGATAAGGATGAAAATGCAAAAAATTGAAACTTATGGATGTTTTACAAACTAAAGACCAAACATATGCACATTTTATGCTAATAAACCCTAATTGGAATACTAACCTTTGTTTGGCTCTCATTATTTAATTTTTTAATAAAACAATTCTATACATAAATTAATTTTTTTTCCTATTTTTAAATCATACACTTTTTCATAAATGTAGTTTCCCCAACCTTTTTAGCCCCTACTACCATGCCATTAAAATGAAAATTTACATTATAACAGTAAACCTATAATTTAAAAATCACTATTATTTATTCAAATGTCAAAGCATTTAATATGGGCACAGAAGGCGATAAGGTGGACTTTAATACCCCAATTTGTCATCCACCATTTACCAAAATCTTCTCTCTATTATTTAGCTCCCGTTTAGCTTTCATTAATTTTTATTCTATTATATTTTTTTATCTTATTTTCAACCACACAATCTTTTATAAAATAATATTACACGTAAATCGAAAAAAATTTCTTTTTTGTCAACTACTCATTTAAAAAAAATAAAAATTATTCCACCTATTTTCATTTTTACAAAATGGGGGTCAAATGGGGACCTTCCCATTTCCCTTACCAATTGGAGGGTAGTTTTGTAAGATTAAAAATTCTTCTACCATCACACCTTCACAAGTCAAAGTTCTTTTCAAGAAAATTTACACGATCAGACGATTGACAGAGGGTTTCACTGTTACTAAGAATTAATGGTCCGAAAACCTCTAAAAATGAAGTAAAAAGCGCTTAACTATACACTTTTTCAAAAATCACTATTATAAATTTATTATTCCAAAAAATAGACTCAAACTAACGTAAATAAAGTTAATAATTTCTTGAAAGCGTAAATGCGAAGGCTCACTTGGAATGAAAACTTGATACTTTAATATACTGTTTGACAAAGTTTTCTGAGATTATAAATTAAAAATTTTCAATAAATTGTTGATTAAATAGTTTAGAGAAAAAGCTTTGTCAGATACGGGCATAGCCCATAGGTGAGGCAAGCATTCTTATTTGCTACTTTTATTACCTTCTTTAATAATCCAAAAATAAAGTATCATTTATATACATACTATCCAATATATTAATAATTTCCTTTTTAACTAACAATTCTGTTCCTAAACTTACCAAAAGATTTGGAAAAGGTGTTAGTGAACAATGGTGAAGGTAAATATAGATATGGAGGTTGTGAGTGAGAATGAGGTTTTGTCCAAAAAATAAGTTGATGCAGAAGTTGGACGGTGAGCAAATACGAAAGTGAAAAATTCTAGGGGGCCACGAATAGAATTTGAAATACAGAGTAGAGAACGTCTTGTATATAAAATGTCCATAGACAATTGCTTGAATTTGATCATGAGAATATGAACAAAATCATAATTTAATTGAGAAAATAAATTTTCAATTAAATTTTTTAAGTAAATTTAAAAAAAAAATAAACATCTTGTATTGCACCATCCTTAATTTCAATCGAGATTATGAAGATACTCTAAAGGAATTTTATTTTTTTTTGAGAATTTTAATTAAAAAGTAGGAAAAATATTTTGAATTTACGTGTAAAATTATTTTATTGAAAAAATATATGATTCAAAATGAGTTTGGAATTTTTTCTTTTTTTTTTTTAAATGAGCTCGAATACGAACAAAATATTTCAATGCCCTACAAGTAATTGTTTCTTACAAAGTTTATGTGAAATATAGATTGATAAAAGTTGTTTGATATCTTTGATTGTAAGAAGTAAGGACTAAACAGTGAGACTTGGAATAAGTAGGGCCATGTATTGAGTAAAAACAAATATGTGATAAATGAAAATATCAAGCGATATTGGGCCAGATACCATTGTTTCTTGTGATTGAAAAGTCTTGTTTCCACGCCACTACCAAATTCTCAACTTTCCCTTGTCTTTTTTTACAAGGATTCTTTTTTCTAGTGATGTGATGGGGATAAAATAATTAGAAAAAGACAATATCAAAATGAATTATTATTTTCTTTAATTTGGAAATACATAATGCACTTTATTATTTATGAAAAAAAAAAAATTCTCTATTTTGCATGGTAGTGAAATAATTATCTGGGTTAACTTAAGTAATTATCACTGAAGTTAGTGAAAAATTTTAATTGGTCATTAAAATAATTTTCTTACAATGATAGTCAAGTGAACATTAGCATATTATTAAAAACTTGAGTAATTAGTATTGTGAGAAAATTTCTTTAATGACCATAATGAAATTTTTAACGAACTTCAATGTTGTTGAAAATATTATATATTTCACATTTTAATAAAGTTCCACAATGCAGTAAGAGTTCCATAAAACTAAATATGAAGTTAGAAATCTAAATATGAAATGTTAAAATTCCGATAAAAATAAGGAATTTATTCATGATAATTTGCTGAAGATCCCTTACCAGCTCGAAATAAAAACCCAAGTTCAACATAATGTGGTTGGACGAAGCTAGTTATCCTTATGCCTCAACAAGATGCATTGAAGCATCATCGAGCCATAAAGTTCTTAGTCACGTAGAAATAAGGTCAAGCACATAACACTGAGCATAGAGCTCGGTTTGATCACATATTAAAGCCAGCCTGCTAGGTGTTGTTCATCTCAAGATTTCCATAAACACCTCTAGGCTACGAGAGTTAGAACGTTGGATTCTCCAAGTCAATATGAAAAGCTTCGTTATAGTTTTTCCTTCTCATTTTTGGAGAAAATCCATTAAAAATTTAACTAAATTTTTTACTCCACTCAACTTAGGTTAATGGGGTTTTCAAGATTGCCCCTACTCTAGGTCGAACAAATGTAGGATGGCTATTTTGACAATATTTAACCTTCAAAATCCTTGCCCAAAGGGATTCTTGTGCTTTAAACTTCCATCACAATATATGGTCAAATCTTTTACTCATATTAGCCATGTTGAGTTTGAATCCTCCTTCATATTGGAAGCATAGTTTACTACATTTGGCTCAGTGTGTATGTTTTCTTGTAAATGATCCCCCAAAAGAAGACAGTAGGGAGCCTTTTCCCCTTTCCTCGCAATGCAGCTAGTTAATTTTGAGATTTTATTAGTGGTGGAGAGACATGGGTTCCCAACATCTTTTGCTGGCATCAAAATCTGGCGAATCGAGTGGCCAATGGAATTTCGATCACCTCCCCTCCATTTAAGCACCACATGCCCACTTGAACGTCTCATTAGAAGGCAAAGGTCATTGACCGAGAAAAAGATCCAATGATCATTTGCACTTTGACGATCAAGTCAATGATCCTACAAGAGAGAATGAATGCAAGAGATGGGAGATGAGAATTTGGTTAGGGTTTAAAAAAAATAACCACAAAAGGAAATGGACTTACCTTATATAAGGAATGAATAGGGCCAAGATGGACTGTTGAACCAGATCAAAGTATAAGAACATGTTTCTTAATTAAAAAAGTCCAACGCAATTTACATAATCGATTATTGAGTGGGCAAATAATTGAAAGATGACCCAAAAGAATAAACGAAGATGTGAAAGAGTCGAAAATCAATTGAGCGAAAGAATGAAGTATTTGAAGAAGAAGAAGAGAGAAAAGAGATTAAGCAACAAGAAAATACTCAAATAGATTTCCATCTACACTATGCGACAGCATTGTGTAATGCACCATGCAGTCGCATGGTCATTTTCAGAGAAGTCTAAAATGATGAATTTCATTGAAATATGCTATAGCATAATACATTTTCGGTTGAGAAATTTTGGTTTCCTTATATGACTCAAATTCTTATGGAAACAAGTCTTGGGACGTCTTTTAAAGATCTAGGACCATCCATAAGTAGTTTAGCACGCATTACAACACATTAATATAGGTTTTAGAGCATAGAAGGAGGCAAGAACACGAGATTGATTCCAAGACCCGAAGATTCAATTCAAGATTTAATTGATGAAATTGATTCTTCAATATTTCATTTGTTTTCTTTTTCCTAACATACCAGGCTAGATTTCTTTGTGTTAGGAGAACGATGAACTGTGTAATATGAATTTTTAATCTTTAATTTTACATATTTGACATTAAAAACACTTTTTGGATATTAAACGACTTATATGATTTTTTTTCCACAATTATTGTACATAGTGGTTATATGAATGTGTTAGTTTATTTTATGCATTCGAAAGAAGGGAAATAGATTCAACATGGTATAAATCGTCATAGGGTCCGATAAGAGATACAGATATACCGTTATGCCTTATGTGAATTTTTCAATTTTTAATTGTTCATAAAAATTCATGTAATCTTGTATGTTCATATCCATTATAGAAATATAGTCGGGTCATATATGAAAGTATATTTGACATTATTTGAGAGAGTGTGTTGAATAAAATAGGAACATTGATTCGTCAAAATTCAATCGTGTTGTCAAAGTATAGATTATAAATGATTATTGCATGGAGATCCGCAATCCTAGTGCATTTGTCATTCATTAGAACACATCAACTTTTATTTAGTATAATTTCCATTTAATTTACTTAATACACTCATAATTGGATACATGACTTATTTTAGTTATAATTTCATCACAACAAATACATCTCATTATTCTTGTTTCAGTTAAGGCTATGATAATTAAAATCAAACTAAATCAATCTCTGTGGGATGATATTTGGACTCACATCTACTTTATTACTTGTTAATAAACTGCACAGGTGTGTTTAAATTGAAAAATAATTTCGTGAACAAGTTTTAGGCGCTGTTACTGGAGATTGGGTTTTAGTTTAATTTTATTTGCCTTGGCACTAATTCAAACAAATTTTTTTATTATTTATTTATTTATTCATTCTATTTTAGCCTATCTGATTGCTACTATTATTCTTCTTTCAGGTCTTGCATGCAAATATCACTTGGCGATGAATTGATTCTAGCTGACAAAGAAATCAAACGCACCTTTCATCGTAGGCAAAGAGAAGCAAGAGTAGTACAACAAAAAGACCAAAAATAGCAATTACAAATGGCTAACAAGTAAAACAATTAAGTAGTTCAAGTCAAAGAAGATGAAGCTATTTATGAGGGGGATATGCTTATTGGAGATTTCATGACTCCACAGATCATTCAGAATTAATCAGCACTGTCTACTTTCCATTTGGGTAGCCTAATTGATAGTTGAAGACCAACATTATACATCTATTCTAGAATAGACATTAGTCTTATGACAAAGTTAAAGAAAATCCAGATATACAAGCTTTCGACTATAAGATATGTGTTAAAATTTTCAAAATCAGGGCATTTTAGATGATGCTATTAGATTGAGGCCGTTCATGCACACTTTATGTGATAAAGTACTTAAGTGGTTGGGTTCTCAATCCATTGCTGGTATCAGCACATGGATTGACCTAGCTCAAAAGTTTTGCACAAAGTTTTTCCTACCCGCTAAGATGGCAAAGTTGAAGCATGACATATCTATCTTTTGTTAAGATGATTCACAATCTTTTGACGAAGCTTGCAATAGGTTCAAGAACATGCTTCGAAAGTGTCCTCATCACTGTATCCGAAAAGAACTCCAGATCCAATATTTTTATGCGGGACTACTTCTATCTTTCAAAAGCACGTTGGATTCTTCGTCTAACGGTTCGTTATCAAAAAAACCATTGACGAAGCATTGAAATTATTTGAGATAGTGGCTATTGCTTCAGCCATGTGAGTTTCAGAACGTACTGTTAAAAAAAGACCAGGTGTATACGAGATGGATGCTTACTCAACCTTGTTAACGAAAATAGATTCTCTATTCCATAAGATGGAAAGCATATCACACTAGCTAAAGTAGCACAAGTTAAGAAGCTAAGGTGTAAGAAGGTGTAGCAGATTATAACACATTAGCATAAGGTATGGAAAAGTGGATTTCGCACAATGGGGACAATGTCAACACAATAATCCATATTCAGATATTTATAACCCAGGTTGGAGGAAGCACCCAAACTTTTCTTAGGGTAATCAGAATCAAAATAGGCTACATGGTCACTTTTAGCAGTAAGAGAAGAAGTATAGATTGGAAAAGTGTTCGGGAAATTTATGGAAAAAACAACTCAATAAATGAAAGCTAATAATTATTTCAAGAGTAAAACTGAAGCCACTCTCCAAGATCAGAATGATGCTGCTAAAAACTTAGAAACTTAAATGAGACAGATGACATTTTCAATGACTAGTAGAGCACCGGATACTTTGCCTAGCAATAACAAAATCAGACCCAAGAAATATACCAAAGCGATTACAACTAGAAGTGGGGTATAATTATCGAAAATACATGTCAAGACGCTGGTTGCGAATAAGGAAACTATACCTTTTTCAGATGAGGAGCATGTAGAAACGACTGAATAATCAATAGAATAAGCTGCTAAGGAGAGCTCAGATACACCACATGTTAAGTCAACCGTTCTTATCAATCCTTATAAGCCTCCTATTCAATTCCTATAGATATTGAAAAAGCACAAGTTTGATCAATAATACACAAAACTTCTTGAGATCTTCAAGAAACTCCACCAACATTCCATTTGTTGATGAACTCATTCAAATGCTCAGCTACGCTAAATTCTTGAAGGACATCCTACCCAATAAAAAGCAAGTTAGAAGAACATGAAATGGTGATGCTGATTGAGGAGTGTAACGCCAGAATCTAGAAAAAGCTACCTCCAAAGTTGAAAGACCCAATGAGTTTTACTGTACCTTGCATTATTGTGGATTGTTATTTTCACAAAGCTTTATGCGATTTAGATGCAAGTATTAATTTGATACCACTTTCTATTTTCAGAAAAATTGGATTGGAAGAGGCTAAAGTAACTATGGTAACTTTGCAACTAGCTAATAGATCCCTTACTCATCCAAGAAGAATCATTGAAGACTTTACTGATTAAAGTGGAAAAATTTATCTTCTCAACTGATTTTCCCATTCTTAACATGGAGGAAGACAATGATATTCCACTCATATTGGGCCAACCATTCTATAGGAAGGGCTCTGATTGATGTTTAGTAGGGTCAATCCATTTTGAGGGTTGGCGAGGAACGAAATTTCTTTCAATGTCTTCAAAGCCATGAAATTTTCTACAAAGTCGGATAATTGCTTTCATATAGATATGATTGAAAAGGTGGTCTAAGACACATTTCTGCTACATAACCCGTCAGATGCATATGAAGTATACATTGCACATTCTCAATCCACTCACACTGATTCTCTTGATATTGAAGCATGTGCAATGTTTTTGGAGATTAACCAACCATTCATGTGTAAATGCCATTTTTTGAGAATTTGGGAACTAATCCTACAAAGCCATTACCATCCATTCAACAACTTTCTAAGTTAGAATTCAAGTAACTACCACCTTATCTTCGATATGCTTATTAAATAATCATCTACACTCCCAGTAATTATTTTGAATTCAGTCGACAAGGGGGAGGTGGAGGTGGAGGTGGAGAGACTACTTCGGGTATTCAAAGATAATAATACAACCATTGGATGGTCCATTGCAGATATTAAAGAGATCAACCCTTTACTATACATGCATAAGATTCTCATGGTGGAGAACCTTTGACCTAGTATAAATAGTCAATGGAGGCTAAATCCCAATATAAAAGAGGTAACTAGAGCACATGTGTTGAAGCTTCTGGATGCAGGTTTTGTTTACCTGATATCAAATAGTGCATCGATCAGCCCAGTTCAGGTTGTGCTGAAAAAATGTGATATTACGGTAGTGTAGAATGAGAAGAATGAATTAATCCCCACCAAACTGTTAAAGGATAGAGGTTTTGCATTGATTACCGCAAACTCAATGCTCTTACTCAGAAGGATCACTTTTCCATTCCTTTTATCGATAAGATGTTAGAAAGCCTGTCAGAGTATTTTCTCTACTGTGTTATTTGACGAATATCCTAGATATAATCAAATCCTTGTAGTGCCCAACGATCAGGAGAAGACCACTTTCACATGTCCCTATGGTACTTTTGCATATCGTAGGATGCCATTTGGTTTGTGCAATGCTCCCGTCACCTTTCAACGTTGTATGATGGCGATCTTCTCTAATATAGTTGAGAAATTCATAGAGGTCTTCGTAGATGACTTCTCGATTTTGGATCTTTTTTTGATGAATGTTTGGAACATTTGAGCTTGGTATTACAACAGTGGAGGAGAACAACGTGGTATTAAATTGGGAAAAATGTGACTTTATGGTACATGAGGGCATTGTGTCGAGACACTGGATTTCAGCCAAAGGGATTGAGGTAGACAAAATTAAAATTCAGGTTATCGAGAAATTATCACCACGTATATTTAGGTTTTATCAATGCTTCATTAAGGATTTCTTAAAAATCATGATGCCACTGTATAATATGCTAGTTACGGATGTTACTTTTAACTTCTCTGATGAATGCTTATTGGCTTTCAACATATTAAAAGAGAAGCTGACTTCAGCACCAGTGATCATTGCATCGAATTGGAGTTTACCATTCAAATTAATGTGTAATGCAAGTGATTATGCCGTGGAAGTTGTATTGGGACGACATAAGAACAAAATATTCCATGTGATCTATTATGCTAGCAAAACCTTGAACGACACACAGCTAAACTATGCCACTACTAAGAATGAGCTATTAGCTGTGGTCTATGCATTTGATAAATTTCAATCATATCTTGTGGGATCAAAGTGTACAACAAATTTCGTGTATTAAAATATAGAAATTGTTACAAATTGCATTTTGAGAAATACAAGTGGATACTGATCTTCTTATGATATCAAAATCCTCTGATTAGTGATATGAAGATTTAAGCTGAGGGCCCTTGTGGCTTGAATCCTGTACATCAAGAATTTGTTGAAATTTTGATTTGTTGAGAGCTTGGCTTGTTCGTCACTTGGATTCCAAGGCTTGGACTTGGATTTGAAGATAAATATATACACATGTACGTTGTTATTTTGGCTCTCTCTTTAACCCTATCTCTTATTCCTAGGTCTTCCTCCACTAGCAGGTTTTATGAAATTCTTAAGTAGTCTGCTTTCCTTCAAATGATGAATCCCATAATTCCAAGTTACTGCTACATCCATTTCATTGGAAATTGATGCATGCAAGAATTTTTGTTGGAACATTGATACGTAACTAATGGAATGCTTAGAGCATTTCTCTAGGACTAGAATTTTTTATTTCAAAGGGTGAATCCATCCAATTTGATCACCCACGAATGATATAAATACTACCGCTGCTTTGATTTTACTCACGTCAGTGGCATATTTTTATCCAGGTAGGGATAAGCAAAAGAGAAATTTTTGACATTTTTAGATCATTTGGATAAACTCAATAATTCATGAAATGTACAATAGAGTTGTAATTCACTAGTTATTCCAGATGCTCGCCAAATTTGCCTAATGGAAAAATCATGGAGAGTTGAGAAAACCTTATACTTTTTTGTCGATGGCGAAAACCCGTATTATTAAGAAAAAAAGAGACAGAGAGAAAAGGAGGGAAGAAACCTAAAAGCAAAATTATCCCCCCCCCCTCTCTCTCATATGTATATATGTGTAAGGACTGTCACTCAACTGATAAAAGTTCCTCTAGGGATCAACAGGAAGGTTTGGCACCTCGATGTTAGCTCTTCGCCACCTAGGGATGTAATATGTTCCAAGGGCTAGCCGAACTGGATATGAGAGTTTCTTCTCATCTAGATACTCACGAATAAAAGGATTAAAAACATTTAATTGAAATGATTAACATTTTTTGTAAAAAATTATTTTTTTGGAACGTTCTAAAAAATCTTTATTTTGTTTTGTACCGAGAAGGTCTACGATTCGAGTCCGTATAGCCCTTAGCCTTATAAAATAAAATGAAAATTCAAATCAAATCTGTGTTTGAATTGAAATTGAGATACTAATGCAAGTTCTTCCCTTTTGAATCAAATAGATTCATAGTCAATTTATTAGTGAACAAGGAAAAATATTATCTAGACGAGTGAATAAATTGACATTGAAACAACAACAATTAATTACCAATGTGCCCGAGCATGTCCCACTTATGTATTAGAAATGATACCCTGGGACGGATGAAGTTAAACAAATTACTTCTGATCCAATGACCGAGGATTGTGTTGATTGCAAGAGATTCCCACTTGTTAATACATAGAGTCAAATAAGCTTATCTTGAGTTGGTATGGAAATGGGATCCCAATAGCTAGAGACAAAAGATTCATATGAGAAAACGGGCCTTCACTTGAGCCTCCAAAGATAAAGGTACATGAATAGCCTTCAACCTGTTGTTTCCCTGAATCAAGCGAAGTATCACAAATCTTTCTACCCATCCTGTATATTTTCCTTTTCGTTCTGTGTTGGAATAGAACCTTAATTTATTACTTAATATTAGTTACTTATTAGACAAGATTTTACAAAAAAAGTTCTGAGATGGCAAACGAATAACTTATCTTTTTCCTTCCCATCCGTAGGTGAGGAAGAAGGGATTGATCGACCGATTCAATCCTTCCTGTAGAAGAGATAGAGAACTCTTCTGGCCGGTTATATATAAATATATTTATGTGTGTGTGTGTATAGGGAATTCTATCATATTCATATATAGTAAAGTCTTACCCTAGATTCCCACAAAAGAAAATCATTTTTCACGTGAGTGGATTCCTATGTTCATTTTGATAAGAATTTAAGATATTAAAATAATTTTTTTTAAAGATAGAATGACTATCTATCTATTGTATTTTTATGCAAACAAATTGGGGGTGGGGGAGGGGGGACTCTATGGAAAGGCACTTACATATTCTTCTGATGTACCGAGGGGATTAATTTGGAAAATTAGTAAGGATATGCAAGAACAAACCAATTTTATTGGAAACATTCTTCTAATGAATTCCTCATAACTTATATAGTAAATGGAACACATAGAATTATAATCAATCAAATATTGCAAAGCCCCGATGTTTATTACTGATCAAAATTTGATACGAAATTTCAATCTATACCAGCACTATAATATCAGATTGGGGAGAAATATCAAAATTACAAATTGATAGAAAAGAAAGAATATGACTGGAAGACATGGAAATAAAAGTATAATTTCCAAAATTTTGCCTAGACAAGATATGCCTTATTTGCAAGATAGAAGACTTGTTGATATGGTTTTCAACCCATTAGAAGTATCTTGAGAAACAAATGGGCTATTTCTTTGCAAAATTGTGTTCAATTTCATATGTGGCTATTCTGTCAAGATCCCTTCCTTAGTTGGGGGAAGAATCCGCAAGGAATTGGATATTTTGAAGAACAAAGTGTTTCGAAAAATCCATAAATCAGGATCCTAATGCATATAGATACAAATGCTTCAATGAGAGCCATAATTTCAAGAAACATTTTGTTAACAAACTTGAACGCTCAAGAAATCCGTTGGACAGGCGGATTTATATCTCTTACAACCAACAAGTCTCGGTCTTTGGGGCGGAGAGATTGAGTTTCAAAAAATAGTGAATGTTCTTATCAACACACAAATGTATAACTCCACATTTTAACCATGTTGATTGAGAATCGTATCTATAGCTACTGCTATTTTACCGGTCCGTTTGTCCCCAATAATTAATTTTCGCTGACCACATCTTATAGGGATCATCGAGTCAATAGCAATAAGCCAGGTTTGAAAGGCTCATTCAATTAATTATGGGAAAGAAAAAGCAACCAGCTTCTGTTCTTAAATTTGAATAATTTCTCGATCTAATTAGACATTAAAAATATATTAGTGCCTAATACGACAAGACTTCTTCCCCATGAGGGACAATTACTTAAAAGTACATTTTGTGCTACAACCCTTCATATCTGATAGAAAAGGATCCCCTATTTTCTTTTTTTGGGGAAATTTTGCATAGTAATTTATCCAGTAAACTACTAGGAGCTCATGTAGCCCATGCCAGATTAATCGTATTCTAGGTCGGAGCAATGAAATCTAAATCTATTTTTTATCAGGTATGATGAGAAATGGATCAAAACAAAAGAGTTTGAATCCACATAAGTTGGGTGGGCTTTTTATCATATGTTCATTCTCTTTGATATTTAGGGAAGCTCACACTGACTTGTCAATTTAGGACCCATTTGATATTTTCCTTGGGAGGTATCAGGATGGCTATTTAACAATTCCATCTCTCCTACAGAATAAGATGTGAGAGTTTCTTGTCATCCAGCTCCTCACGAATAAAAGGATAAAAAATATTTAATTGAAATGATTAACATTTTTTGTATTTAGATGAATATAAATTCATATTGATCTGTAAATAAAGGAAGGTAATGGAAATGGCTCTTATCTTTTGACTTGGAAGAAAGGTTTCTAGTGACTGGTTTAGTAGGTATTTTCTTTTATGGTTCATATTCCGGATTGGGTTCATCCCTGTAGTAATAGGATGAATTGATAAAAATAACATATTTCATTTAGCTCCTTCATGCTTACTATCACTAGTTATTTTGATTTTTTACTAGCGGGTTTAACCATAACTTCAACTCTATTTATTGGTCCGTGCAAGATACGACTTACTTGAAATTTATATTTGAAAGAAATCTTTATGTGAGATAGTGTGTATGAATCACTCACATATTCTTCGGAATTATATGTGTCCAGGGATTAAATTGGAAAACTAGTAGGGATAAGCAAGAACAACCCATTTTTATTGGAAACTTTGAACCAGCATGAAGAAATTAACGATACTTCTTTATTTTTGAGTTGTTTTGTAGGATCGGTGGGTCAAGATCTTTGGTCTCTACTTGGACGCGATGAAGATTTAAAAAACGTCGTGAATCAACTTGGGTTAAGGGTCTTGACCACATCTTTTGGCATGTCTAATGTTTTTTCACCCAGAGAATTAATTGGATTATTGTGAGTGGAACGAATGAGGTGTGCTTTGGAAGAAGCGGTCTATTACTAAACTTTAATAAAAAAACTTAAAATCCAATTGAGTTTATTTTTACTATAAAAAAGTCACTTTATAATATTAGTAAGAGTGAGATGAATTCACATATTTTTCATGACTTATTGTACTTATCAAAAGCATATGTATTTTACAAATTATCACAACTCGAGTCATTAACTTGTACAAATTAAAATGATTTTGCTTACTATACATGTTGTTATAGCATTATAAACTGTATTGTTACTCTTGCTTCCTTTGAATAAATCTGACCCCTTCTCTGGTTCTAACCTATTTATATAGGAAAATGATTCTGTTGAAACATTCAAGTAATTAACCATTTTACAATTAGTAAATTGGATTTATTGTCATAACTTGAATTTTCCAACAAAATCGATCTATTGAAACCCTACCAATTTTGGAGCTGCTCTATGATAATGAAACCAACCAGTAAAAAGCATTAACGCTGCAAAGACCAATGCACCAATTGCGGTACAATAGAGTTGTATCACTAGTTATTCCAGATACTCGCCAAATTTGAAAAAATCCAGAGGTTAGTTGTATTCCTCGAAAACCCCCATCCACATCACCATTGGTCACAACATTTCGTCATCGAGGTAATACCGTTTTCTTTGATATGATGTGAGATTGTGGGATCGAAAACGCTGATTTCTAGGAAAGTCAGTATAAATAGACCTATGGTCGAATCAATGGTCTGGTTATGAAGAGATTAGATAGAGTTTTGATTAATTCTACAACTGTAGTTTTCTGTCAACAACTTAAGTGAAGCATTTGAATCGAACTTCATCAGACCACTCACTAGTGTTTACTTCTACAGTGGACTTCCGATGATGATTTGGGGCTAGCCCCTTTCGATTCCTCAATATTGGGATCAAGCACCATGACTTTTCAACCTTCTTCTCTCAGAAATGGCCACTTCCTACTCATCTTAAAGAATGTCTGCTTTTTATGAGAAGTTATTCAGGTTAAAACAGGGACTGCATTGAAGGAATCAACGTGTATTCAAGAATGTATTCCAGCAGGTGAAGGACGTTGAGGAGAAGGTCGATTAGTCAAAGATTGATTAAGAGGTTCATCCTACATCGAAACATCGTGATTTATTGCATCATGCACAAGCTGAACTAAATTGGACCTCATCCATTATGGAAGGCCTTCGGAAGTAAAAGGTCGTTTTATGTTGGGTCTTGAGGAGGACCACAAAACTTGATATTTCTATGTGATAAACCAAGGACCGGTAAGATTTCATTTTAGGACTATTAGGACTTATGCAATAAAAATTTTATCTACTTCTGCTAACATTCTAAATTCGACTATATCATTTTTCTCGAATCTACTATCTATTCCTTCACATCCTCTGGACACCATCCATCCAGATATCATTCCTAGGCTACTGATGGAGGAAGATTATATGACACTAAATCACCTCCCTTTTATTCATAAGATACGGAAGGTGATTTTTAGTATTGACACTGAAAGTGCTACAAGCTCTAATAGGTTATCATCCTTATTGTTCAGCATTGTTGGGATATTAAACAAGATGATGTGCATAGGAGAGTCATTGATTTCTTTGAAGGAAGTCACTTGCCTCGTGATTTCCCTGCTACCTCTGTTATCTTGCTCTCGAAGAATGAGAATTTCTTTGAATAGATGGATTTTGGACCTATCAGTCTATGTACGGTGTTCAATAAGCTTGTCACCAAGCTCTTGAACACCAGATTGAGTTCACTACTGTCATGCATTCTTCTCCTCAACAGAGTGGTTTTATCTCTGGTTACCTTACTACGAATAATATGTTTGTCAACTTAGGAACTTATTTACAATTTGGATAATAAAATATGAGAGAAAAATACTGTGCTGAAGCTTGATATGGCTAAGGCAGACGATCGCATGGATTGGGGATTTATAAATGCTATACTTGTGGCATTTGGATTTGATCAGTTATGGAATGATAAGATTAAACGGTGCATATTGGAGTGTCAGCTCTCGGTGCTTCTAAATGGCTGTCTTTTTGGTTTTTTCTCATCATCATGCAGTCTCTGACAGGGTAATCCAAATCACATGAGAATTATTTTCCACATCTGCTCATTCAGAGGTTCCAGGCCTATCCTTGTATGCATTATCGACATGGAGTTAGTATTCTTATCTCAAATATATCATTTGTTAACAATATGATCATTTTTACCAACGACTTGAAATAGTCTATCGAAATGGTCCTTGACTGTTTGGAGCATTATGAGAGGTCTCTGGCCAGTTGGTGAATAGAAATAAGAGTGATCTTATACTACCGAGATGATATTCAGATCATGAGACTTGTGTTCTTGACTAGATTTATGCATCAACAGCAAGTATTCACTTATTTGGTGTTCCTTTTTCTTAGGGGACCAAGAGGGGCTTTCTTTATGATGACCTCATTTAGAAGGTCGAAGTAGGATTTCAAGCTGTGCTTTACACTACTTTCCTATAGAAGACGGATTACTATGTTGAGGGACTATACTATCCTCTATACCAATTTATCTTCTCCAGATTATGGAACCTCTCAAGACTGTATTGAAGAAATTGGAGAGCATTTTTGTAAGGTTCCTATGGAAAACTAAAGATTAGGCGCGTCATTTAATTGGAGGAGATGGAAAGATTTTGCCTTCCAACTAATAAGAGGATAAACTAGGCTTCAGGAGTTTAGAGGACGTGGTGGACACTTTCTCCATGAAGCTTTGGTTGTTGTTTTGGTCTCAGAGATCTCTAAGGGCTCAGTTCTCACTGTGCAAATATTACATAGGAACATATCTATCACTTGCAGCAATTCCATGTTTAGCCTATCTTATCTTGAAGATGTTGAAGTTAGTTGGGCCATGAGCCATACATAGCGTGGCATCTTAGAGCCAGCCATATTTTCTTCTAACATGATTGTTGGATATGATATACGACTTTGGCATCCTTATTTTCACATAGGCAGTACACATTTGTAAAGGTACAATACTTCTTTGATAGCGCTGGGTAGGATTTTGGATGATTATTACAGGCTTTTCCACCTTATATTGTAAAGCATATTAAGGCCATTAATTTATATGAAGGCCGCATACAGGACATTTTTTGGATGGACACTGATGATGGTAGCTTTACTACCAAGTCAGCATAGCATTTAGTCCAGTAAGGTAGATAGGCTCAGGACTCATTTCATTATTATAGACCTCTGTTCTTCATATCGTAGTCTCATTCATCTACTGGAGACTATGGCAAGATCTTATTCCAGTAGATGTTGTCATATATAGGCACATTGATGTCATTTAGCCACATGATGTTAGTGTTGTTATGAGATTAGACCATCAATCACCTTTTCATAGGTAGTAGGATCTCCGACCATGTATGGCATCATTTTGGAGGCATTTTTCAGGTACCTATGACACTAGAAGAGAGCATAAAATAAAGATTCCAGAGATAGCATTATTTTGGATAGCATGTACGAAGTAGACATATTCGCATTATCACTCATTTACTGATATTCTAGTTTATATGAATTGAAAGGAATGATGAGCAATACACGAAGATACATATGGTGCCCAGACGTATCATCTGGAGAGTCTACCACATGATCTCTTTTCTTCACGTGGAAAGATTGTTTAGAGCTTTGCATTGGCGAGAGGATTTAAGTCATTCAACCCTCTTCGGTATTTCTACGACTCTCCCTCATCACCACATATTTTGGTGTGTGGCACACTCCACCAGTGGAATCTTACAAGATCAATACTTATGGATGTATCAAGGATGGTTTTACGAGTAATGGAGGAATCATTAGAAACCATACAAGGTATTGCATCAAAGCATTTTCATCATCATATGGCCCATATCTAATTTTGGAGGCCGAGCTTAGAGCTATATTGGATGTGATTCTATTGTCTAGAGGACTTGGTATTTCAGCTATTTGGGTTGAGAAAGATTTGACTACGGTTATTCACTGCATTACAAGGGATGGAGAACCATGGACAATTCAGAACATTCTTAGACAGATTAGAGCCCTCATCTCCTTTAACAAAGACACGATTTCCTACATCTACGTAGGATGAAACTAGGTTGTAGACTTACTTGCTTCAGAGGGTTGAGATTAGCGCCACTATCTGGAATATGGATCACTTAACCTACCTCTACAGATTAGGGCACTCGTACAAATTGACAAACATCGACTGCCCTGACGTTAGAGGTTTATAGACTAGTTTGCATTTAGATAAATGCTTTCTTTATATGGAAAGTAATACATCCTAATTTATTTTTATTTTTTTTTACGTTTTGACATTTGTTGCTATGTTGTATTCAGGAGAATCCTTAACCTCCACAAATTTTCCTTGGTGGATCATAAAAACTCACTTAGGATGTATGGATGTCTTTGTCAAAAAAAAGGGAAGAAAATTTTAAGATTTGAATAGGACCATTTCTATCTTTCATAGCTCCTTCCCATTAGTTGATTTCGAGGTAAGATTAAAATTTTTTTTTTTTACCTTACTTCCTTAGTCTTTAAGATAAGAAACTAGACCACAACCTTAGCAAGCTATTGGATCATACCCATGTGTTCACTTCTTAGTCTTTGATATGGCAAAATATGCCACAACTTTAGAAAGCTGTTGCATCATCCCTATGTGTTCACTTCCTTAGTCCTTAAGATAGCAAAATAGGCCACAACTTTAGAAAGCTGCTGGATTATCCATATGTGTTCATTTTATGTTTTAAAGATAGTAAATATAGACGATATCTTCAGGAAGTAGTTGAATCATCCAATTGTGTTCACACTAACTTAATCCATAAATTTTGCAAATAGCTTGATCATCCATTTGTGTTTATTATTTATTTATTTATCTTAATTAACTATTCATAACTACATGTTATTTTACATTTCTAATATATGATAATTTAGTCATGGGAAATAGCAGAAGATAAAATGTTAGGACATATGTTGCAATATAGAAAGAATCATTTCATTAAGGGTAATATAGACCTTTCCATAAAAAGGAATAGTGATAGGTCAAATAGAAAAATCTCCCTTTAGTCATTCATAAAATGTTTGAAATTCTAGTAACATTTTTTTCTTCAATTGATAAATAAAATTTAGGAATATTACAATCTTCCCTCATAAAATTTTGTCCTCGGAATTTACCTGAAAATTCTGGATATTTTTTGCACATAATCGATTCACACTCTCACGTGGACTCTTCAATTGCTTCACTCTTCCATATAAGTTTTACTAATGGAATTGACTTTTTTTAAAGTTGTTTCACTTGTCGAGCTAGGATTTCAGCTGGCTTTTTCTTTGAAGGTTAAGTCTGGTTACAATTTATATGNTCTGGAAGAGAGACTTTTAGATCATGGAAAACCATTCGTAGCCAATATAATTCTGCAATAGCTAGAGCCATCGAACGATACTCTGATTCTGTGCTAGAACGAGAGAAAACCAATTGTTTCTTAGAACTCCAAGAGATTAAATTGTTGCCAAGAAACACACTATATCCACTAGTCAATCTACGATCATCGGGATTACCGGCCCAATCAGAATCACAATAAGCATGTAATCGAACAGTAGAGGGCTGATAAAATAGACCAAAATCAACACTGTCCTTTAAGTAGCGTAGGACACGCTTAGCTACAGTCCAATGTGGCTGATGTGGAGTGTCCATAAATTGACATAGTTGATTAACGGCATAGGCAATATCAGGCCGTGTAATTGTACAATACTGTAGAGAGCCAACAACTTGTCTGTATTCAGTAGGATTAGGCAATGGATCCCCATCAGCAACTGAAAGTTTGCTACTAGACACAGTTGGTGAGGACAACGGCTTGGCACCGGCCATCTTTGTTCGATCCAATAAATCCATAATGTACTTTGATTGTCTTAGATGTAGTCCTGTAGAATCTCGCATAGCTTGAACTCCTAAAAAATAATGCAGCTGACCAAGATCTTTAAGATGAAATGCTGTACCTGACCTTGCACTCAGATCAAGAATTGCAGAAGGGGAAGATCCAGTGACGATAATATCATCAACATAGACTAAAATAAACAATGTAATGTCATTCTAATGATAAGTGAACAATGAATAATCAACAGAAGACTCAACAAAACCAATTTCCAATAGCTGATGTGTTAAATGATTAAACCAAGCTCTCGGAGCTTGTTTTAGTCCATACTGTGACTTATGGAGTCTACAAACATAATCTGGATGTGTGTCATCGACAAAGCCACGTGGTTGCTTCATAAAAACCTCCTCTTCCAAAACCCCATTTAAAAATGCATTCGAAACATCTAATTGTCGAATTGGCCAATTAAATGTAACGACCAATGATAAAATAACTCGAACAGTGGTCGGTTTGATTGTTGGACTAAATGTTTCATGAAAATCAATACCACTTCTTTGTTCAAAACCCTTAGCAACAAGTCAAGCTTTGAACCTATCTATTGAGCCATCAGATTTCGTTTTTACCTTGTAAACCCATTTATTTCGAACCACATGACGATTAGGAGGTCTCTGGCATAGTGACCAAGTTCCATTCAGCATTAAAGCTTCAAATTCTTGTGCCATAGCAGCACGCCATTCAGGTTTCAATGTAGCCTTAGTATAACAAGTAGGTTCAGGTTCACGTATTGTAGTAGAAAAAGCACAGAGAGGATGTCTAGAAGAATAGAAAAGCTTGAAATCAGAGAAATCTTTTGGCTTTAAGTGTCCTGTTTGTGATCGAGTAACCACACGATTAGGTATTGATGTGTCTGCAGATGAAGAATCACAAGCAGGGGGTTCAATTGGACTAAAATATGGTGGGATGATAGAAGAAGGAAGAGAAGATTTATCTGTGGAAATAGGTGTAATAAGATTGGTTAGTGAAAAAGAATGTGAAGGACAATTGATATCTGATTGTAGTGGTAAGTTGGTTGTCTCAATTAAAGGTGGTGAACATGTATCAGACATGGGGTGATTGGACAAGAGTGAAGCAAGTATAGGAGATGGCAAGGTAGAGACAATGTTTAAATGAGAATCTAATTCTGTAGGAGAAAAATCAGAATTGTTATTAACAGTAACAGTGTCAATTGGAGTATGAATTGGAAGAAAATGAGTACCTTCATCCGTGGAATGACTGCTAACAGTTGTATCCTTAGCTGGAAAAGATGTCTCATTAAAGATTACATGTCTAGAGATATAGACCCGACCACTGGTAGGATCAAGACATCGATAGTTCCTGCCATTCCCGGTGTAGCCTAAAAAAATGCACTGCTTACTTTTAAAAAGCAATTTATGAGAATTTTATGGTTTTAAAAAAGGAAAGCAAGCACAACCAAAGATTTTTAGATCTGTATAATTTGGAGAGTGTCCAAACAACTTTAGGTAAGGTGAAGAATTTTGTAAAACTTTGGTCGGTATGCGATTTATCAAAAAAATTGCTGTTAAGAAGGCGTCTACCCAATATTTTGAATTGAGCCCCGATTCAACAAGAAGAGTTAGTCCTGTTTCTTGAATGTGACGGTGTTTTCTTTCTGCAATACCGTTTTTTTGTGATGTATATGGACAAGTTAACCTGTGAAGTATCCCATTTTGTGACAAATATGTTTGGAATTGATTTGAGAGAAATTCACCACCATTATCTGTTTGCAATTGTTTTATAGTACATGAAAATAAATTTTCCACAAGTGACTTGAATTTTATAAAAGTAGCAAAAACATCAGACTTATATCTTAGGGGATACAACCAAGTAAATCGTGAAAAGTCATCAACAAATAGAACATAATACCGACATCCACTAACAGAAGAAAGAGGTGAAACCCAAACATCAGAATGTATTAAATTTAAAGAAAACAAAGATTGTCTACTGGAATTTGCAAAGGGTAGCTATTTGCTTTTCCCCAAGGGACAAAAAGAACAAAAGCTACTTGTTTTATTGGACTCTAAGATAGGAAGCTTGAATTGATGAATTAAAGACTGCAAGACAAGTAAAGCAGGGTGTCCAAGGCGCGAATGCCATTGATCCAAAGAGGTTTTTAGTCCTACAGTGGTCGTTAGACACCTAATCTTATTCTAAGACTTCTTGTGGAGAGCTAGTGGATACATTCCATTTTCAGCCATTCCTTGGAGAAGGATTCTGTCGGTTTTGTTCTCCTTCACACAAAAATTAGAAGCTGTTAGTTGAAAATAGCAATCATTATCTTTGCAGAATTTATTTATAGAAACTAAGTTGGTAGAGGTAGGAGGACAATGAAGAATATCATTTAAAGCAAACTTGGAATTCCAATGGAAATGGATACTAGATTGACTTGTAGTGGAACAAGAATGAGCAGTAAAAGCAGAACCATATGCAGAAGGTCGAGATAAGGTTGGGAGAGACTTCAATTTACGTGGATGCACATTAGCCTTGGTTCGAGATGCAGTCATTGCAAAATGAGGTTCGGAACTAGTATAAAAAGCTTGCTAATTTTCGAGCATTGATTCATAACTCAAAAGCTCAACTTGAAAATCATCATAGGGGAAATCCTTTTCCCGTGACGCAAAATTAAAGGATGTAACAAAACGATTATAGGTAGGATTTAAGCCACTAATAATGTGTCAGATCAAATCCTGATCATCTACAGCCTTACCAGATGCAGCCAGCTGATCAACTAAACTCTTTGCCATTTCGAGATACTCAGTGCAGGAATTATTTCCCTGACTGAGAGACTGAAGTTGAGGCTTGATGTGAGCTATTCTGGATCTTGATTGAGAGGAAAAACGATTGGAAAGTGATGTCCATACCTGATGAGAAGTATTGAGACCATATAGTGTGGACATAACCTTTTCAGACACAGAGGAGAGGAGATAGCCCAGCAGATGTTGATCTTTCTGATGCCATACAAGATAGGCTGGATTGGGCGAACCATCTGCAGTTGCTTTGGCGGGTGCGGTACTAGAACCATCAACAAAACCCGCATAATTAAAGTTGCGAAGGATAGGAAGAACTCGAGAGCTCCAATTTAGATAATTTGGACGCTCAAGTTTGATGGAAAAAGACTAAGCAATATTAGGGAGAGTTTGTGGAAGTTGTTGATCTACCATTGTGGAAGCAATATTAGGGAGAGTCTGTGGAACTTGTTGATCTGCCATTGTGAAAGAAAGAGAAAGTGTGCGAAAGCGTGTACCAGAAAAAGGCGTTAGCTTGGAAGCTCTGATACCATGAAAACAAGAACTTAAATTGGAGGAAAGTTTAGCTTGGCAAGATGCCTTAGCCGTATATAGCATATCATATTTATAGAATTTACAAGTAACTAATTATACAGAAAATAAGGAACTGACAGAGAAAATCTTGGAAGTGTAAACCTTCTACGCAGGAGATAAAACATCAGTAGGACTCTTTTGAATAAAAGATAAAGATAAAATCCTACTTATGCTCTAACAGTCATCTCCTTTTGTCAGCATGACATTTTTAAAAATTTGTTGTCGAAGTTGTTCCACTATTTGTTGCATTTTATATAAAATTTAAGGACCAGTTAGTCGTCTCTCGCCAACTTCATCCGAATACAAGGGTGATCTACATCTTCTTCCATATAATGCTTCATATGAAGGCATACCAATTGATGAACAATAACTATTGTTATACAAAAATTTTATTAATGGTAGACATTTCCTATAGTTGCCTTGAAAGTCCATCATGCATGCTCTTAGCATGTCTTCGTTCTCATCGACCATCTGTTTGAGGGTGAAATGAGGTATTGAAATTTAATCGTTTTCCTAAAAATTGATGTGGATTACTCCATAAACTAGAAAGGAATCTTAGGCCTCAATCGGGGACTATAGAAATTGGAACTCCATAGAGTCAAACAATTTTGCGAATATATAATTCAACCAACTGTTTTATTTTATATGTAGTTCGAATTGGGAGAAAATATGCTGACTTAGTAAGTCGTTCGACTATAACCCATATAGGATCATGGTTATTTGAGGTTCGAGGCAGTCCTACACAAAGTCCATAGGGATTTTCTTCCATTTTCATTCGAGAACGATTGGAGATTGAAGTTCTGCAGCAGGTCATTGTTATAGATCTGTTGACATGTAAGACATTTCTTGACAAATGTATCAATATCTTTCTTCATCCTTGGCCTCCAATAAGAAGTTTTTAAGTCATGATACAATTGTGTTGATCTCGGGTGTAACAAGCAAGGCATCAAATGTGCTTTACGTAGTATTTGCAGTCGTAATTCGTCATTTTTTGGGAACATATATTTTGTTCCCAGAATGAAAAATTCTATCATCTCTTTTCTTAAATTTGGTCGGCTCATTATTCTCGAATTTGCAGAGAATCATCTTGACTAGAATTATCGTCGTTAGCTCAGCATTATTTGGGTCTAAGAAATTTTGGATTTCATTTTTCAACCCTTTCGCCTTGATTCTCTCAAATTTCCTTTTCGGCTCATGGCATCGGTGACTGAATTGTACAATTATAATCCTTCACCAATTCCAACCATTGTCTTTGAATCATGTTGAGTTTCTTTTGTGAAAAAGAATATTTAATGCTCGTATGATCTATGAATATTTTACACGGTTCACCATATTGATAATGTCTCCATATCTTATGAACATAAAACAATTGCTGCTAACTCTATGTCATGATTTGCATAATTTTTCTCATAATGCTTTAACTGATGAGAGGCGTATGATCACCCTTCTTTGTTGCATAAGAACATATCCTCAGCCATTTTTGAATCCACAATTCTCTATCGGTATAGCTAGAATAGGCACTGACATTCATCTATCTTTAATGATTTGGAAACTTTTCTCGCACTCACTTGTCCATTTGAATAGGATATTTTTCCTGGTTAATTGTGTAAGTGGTATGGCAATCTTTGAAAATTCTTGGACAAATCTTCGATAATATCTAGCTAATCTGAGGAAACTTCAAACTTCTGATACATTGTTTGGTTCAGGTCAATTTTGTTACTACTTCTATTTTGCTTGGATCCACAGCTATATCTTCTTTAGAGATAACATGGCCAAGAAAAGAGACTTGGTTTAGCCAAAACTCACACTTTTTGAATTTCACAAAGAATTGCTTCTTCTTTAGAATGTTCAATATGATTTGCAGATGTTCCATGTACTCTTCTTCGGTTTTAGAATAGATAAGTGTGTCATGAATGAAGAAAATGACAAATTTATACAACATTCCATAAAAACTTGATTCATAAGATCCATGAAGACTTTAGGAGCATTTGTTGAACCAAATGGCATCACTAGAAATTCGTAGTGTCCATGTCTGTACTAAATTCAGTCTTAGATACATCTTCTGCCCTTTTTTCTTTTTTTTTTTTTTTGGCTGATGATATCTCGACCTAATGTCAATTTTGGAAAATACTGATGTTTCTCGTAACTAGTCGAATAAATCATCAATACAAGGAAGGTGATATTAATTTTTGATAGTGACCTATGTAGTAACGCCCCGAATTTTTGGAACCCGAAGCGTTAAAAAAAAATAATAACCATTTCTTTCTTTGGTATGACCCTTTGATGCTAGCCAAAGAATTTTATAAATCCAATTTTTTTAAATATATAAAAATATATTGGGAGGTAGTTATCCATATAAACTTAGGCAAATGTAGCAAAATTTGATTTTGGAAAAGATTTGAAGGCAATTCGACAATTACAGATTTAACAACGGAAGAAAAATATATTTGGTCTAGAAAATATCTATTAAAAATAATGAAATTTTTACAGAGACTAAAGCATTCATATATGTACCACATATAAAAATTTGGGGTCTCGATGATAACGTTTGAAGCACGAAAACATTCCTCGAATATGCTGGACAAGAATCTCGGATTCGACACAACGCAATTTACTTAAACGGGCATAAATTTTTTTTATAATAATATTTTTGAGAAATTCTAAAGACCACTATTAGAAGACTCATAGACCTTTCAAACCCTATTGATTTCACTTAAAAACATGCACCGTAGCCTAAGTTATACAATTTTCAAATGGAGGACAGAATCTGAAATTTAACCCAGCACAAATTAAACTCCATACATATTCAATCCAACACTTCTAAATTCTAGTTAACATGCATTGTCTATGAAACTAGACAAAATAAACATTAAAAACATTTCTAAAAAGTGTCATCTAAGTATCCATAAAATGTTTACATAAATGGAAATATTTACTAGAAATTGAAAGCATTAGAGATCATCGAACACTTGTCACTATACCAACCACTGTCATGCCTCGATCTTAACCTGTAAAATTATTTGTAGGGATGATTATTAGAAATAATACTCAGTAGGAATTACTTAAGTAAATGATAAAAATATATATTTTCAGTAATGCAAACTTTATTCGATTGTGTCACCGTCAATTTCAAGCGAATTGGTGATCAGTCAGCCCGCTTACTTGTAGGTTTTAATAACATCATTTCATTTATCATAATTATCTCTTCATATCTCGTATAAACCACCAGACGATGATTCCATCATAAGTAACACAATAAAAAGTTTAACGCAAACGAAAACATATAAATCTTACATCACTTACAAAAGCGCCGAAACACCCCTACCTTAAATGCTTGGAGTTTAAATACCCTTTTTGTGTCCAAAATAAAATGCGGCGTACTAAGACTCTCCTTCAAATAAAATTTCAGATTTAGAGGTTCTTTTAAGTTATGGAAAAAAGGGCAAAATGACTTTCTGTATAAGTATAATAATTTGGGAGATAAAATGTGGTTAAAGGAGTTGAAATTTGGCGAGTTAAAATGCTTTTGAAATTGCCCTTTTCTTTCTTTTTCTTTTTTTTTTAAGTGGACGTTTAGTGAGTTTTTTTTTTTTTTTTTGGTGTGTGGGCAGTTGACAAAAGAAATGGTAAGTTAAAAATGGTTTTAAATGCGGATTTGTTCGTTACACATGCAAAATAACTTCCAAATTCAAAAAAAAAAAGGGGGCAGTTTTTCTTTTATATATATATATATTGGTAGTTAACAATAGAATAAAAAAATGGAGGTTAATCTAGTAAGTGGGGTAATTAATAAACTTTGTGGATGGAAAAATTGTAAGAAGAATTCAAGATAATGGAATCAAATTTGGGGTTATTTTGTACAATATAACAAGTGTATCTAATTTTAAAATTTAAGGAAATAGAGGTAGCAATTAATAAAAAGTGTCGTCACAATAATGTAACAAAATAAAAATTTGTCATCTAAATGAGATCTTGACACCTTACAAAATTTTTAAAAATAAGTACGCGAAACTTTACTATCGTGACCAAAACTTCAATTTGAACTCTTAAGAAAGTGTCGTAGCGACGTAATAATATAACCCAATTTATATTCGAGTTCTAAAATTTTATTTTGAAACGAAGAAAAACATTTTTTTTTTGTCGCTACAATTTATTTCTCGGTCATCGGTACACAATTGCATCATCTTATTTTTCTTTTTGACAAATAGAACTGGTACTCCCCAGGTAAAAATCTATGGAAAATAAAGCCTTTTGATAGTAATTCATCTAACTGCAACTTCAACTCTTTTAATTCGATGGGAGCCATTCGGTAAGGTGTCTTTGATATTGGGCTGGTTCTAGGGATTAAATCTATAGTAAATTCTGTTTTCCAATTCGACGATAGACTGTTGAGACCGATTGACCAATAATGCAGGAATTGAGATTTAATGAATTCCACTTGTTGTAATTGAAGTATTGAACAAGATCACAAATAACCACGAACAAGATTAAAGTAAGTAAAAGAAGAATTGGCAGAAGGAACGATGTTTTATTTTATTCACTATGAAAGGAGAGTACAATACAGCAAAAGGCTCCTGTTTGAGTCACACTTCTAACAATCTCCACCTTGACTCAAATTCCAGTGCAACGAACGAAATTCTAAAATTTCTCCACCTTGAGAAATAATCCGTCTACATTAGAATGAACTGATCAATCTCCTCAACGCAATAACCAAACTCTCCACGATAACACGTTCCCCCGCTCGGTGTCCATAAGCGACACCAAAACCCAAACCCGGGTTCCCAAAATTCCTCCTGGAATTAACAATCACTGGACAGGGTCAAAGCACACCCTGTAGCAGAAATCGCACCAAATGCACAATCAGAAGGTCCCTTACCAATATTGTCACCTTCAATGATTTTTAAAGCATTACAGACATCTCTAAAACTGTACCTACGCTCCATGAGTCCATTGGCATTACAAGAACACAGTGTACCCGCTAAAATTGGTGGCAAAACGGAATCACCAACACTCCCTTGAGCAAAGTTCTTAATTGACCCAGAGCCAAACCCGAGAGGTACTATACCAAATTGAATGTCCACCACGATACTGAACTTGTCCAAATGTCTCTGAACTGGTTCTGCGCTCCCCTGCAAGATGTACAACTGGGATTTCCTCCGTCCCTCCAGTACAACCCGGACACCCCTTCGAACCTTCAAGACTCTACCTCCACCAAAAAATTTGTACCATTTTTCATCCAAGGTACTAAGTGATATGAGATTCTTTGTCAAGTCTGGAACATGGCAAACCTGATCAAGTGTCCTCACTGTTCCATCCTGTAGCCTCAATCTGACTCGATCAATTCCTGCAAACCGACAAGATTGGTTGTTTCCCATGACAACTCCACCTTACTTCACCGTCTCATATGTTTGAAATAAAGTCCTATTGAGACACATATGATACGAACAAGCAAAATCCAGAATCCACTCCTCAAGTTTGGATTCCCCGTCAGATATAGCCAACATCACATCTCCATGATCACAAAAATTTTCAGCAATATTAGTCTCGTTCGAATTACCTGATTGCCCCGCATGATTTGCATGTAAATCACCTTTACCCTGCAACTTGTCGCAATCTTTCTTGATGTCCCCTTTCCTCTTGCAGTAATAACAATACACATTGCTGTACTTCACCTTCGATCTACCCCTCCGTCGATCACCATGAGTAACAAGAGCATCCCCACTCCTAAATGCAGGATCTCCAACCAACATCTCCATCTTCTCCTTTGAGAACAGGGCGTTGTATACCTCTTCAATGGATAACGTGTCACGATTATACAGAATAGTATCACGAAATGACGAAAAGGAATTGGGTAGCGAACACAACAGGACCAAAGCTAGATCCTCTTCATCATATTTTACCTCCAACGTCTCCAAATCTGCAACGATCTCCTTGAACACAACAAAGTAGTCCTGCAGTGACCCTCCTTCCGCCATGCGATGAGAATACAACCTCTGCTTTAGAGTCAGTTTGCTCGTCAAACTCTTTGTCATGCACAACTGCTCCAGCTTGAGCCACAAAGCAGCCGCTATCTTCTCCTTCAAAACATCTTGCAGCAAATTGTTGGATAAATGAAGTTGGATTTGCGCTAAAACCTTCCGATCCTTTCTTTGTTTCTCCTTCATAGACAAGTTTGCTGGCATCCTATCAAAACCCAGCAAAGCATCATCAAGATCCATCTGCGTCAACACAGCTCTCACCTTTACTTGCCACAACGAAAATCTTGTGTTGCGATCCAATAGATGAATTTCATACTTCAACGAATTCATCTCTAAAAAATCTTAATCAAATCACGAAGAACTTGCAACCTACAATACCAAAAACTGAAAACTGCCGAACGTGCAAGGGACAAAATAGTCCAGAACCACAATTTTTCCCAAAAAAGAAATTGGACACCACCACAAGGTCTATCTTATCGTCCGGAGAAAACTACCTGAAGACACCATCGCCGGAGAACGTCTCATGCGCCGCCACTCTCTCGCCGGAGTTACCACCGCCGGCGACTGCCCGAAAAACGCACTAACGACTTATGACCCTTTCTGGACCGTTTCTGCCTGTTGAGTCTACTGGTGGTGTTCGTCTCTCCAAATTCTTTCTGGTTTGACCAGAAAACACAAAAATAGATCCGGCAGAAAATTGAAAAATTGGACAGATTCATTTTCTGATTTTCTGGTAATTTTCAGACATTTTTCGATCAGTTTCAGGCCAAAAATCCACCAATAACCCCGCTCTGATACCACTTGTTGATACCGATTGACCAATAATGTAGGAATTGAGATTTAATGAATTCCACTTGTTGTAATTGAAGTATTGAACAAGATCCCAAATAACCACGAACAAGATTAAAGTAAGTAAAAGAAGAACTGACAGAAGGAACGATGTTTTATTTTATTCACTATGAAAGGAAAGGATCCTGTTTAAGTCAAACTTCTAACATAGACTAGGTAAATCTTCCAGAAAAAACTTCAGGAAATTCCTTCACTACAAGAATTTCTTCTAGTGATCTAAGTTTTGTGATAAATGGAGATGAAGAATTTCTAGGGAAAGTTTAATTTGACATCATAATAAACTCAATTTTTTTTTTTTTTTTTTTTTTTGACAATCTATGACAACTTGATATTTTAAAAGCCAATCCTTCCTTAGGATTATTTCAAATATCTGAAGGGTTATCGGTACAATATGTGCTCCAAGAGAAACAGGTCCTGTTAATATAAGATTTTTTGGGATCAGGAGCTTAGTTTTCCGTGTAAATCCAGAAGGCATGGTGACGTCAAATTCAGATTACATGCACAGGAATAGGTTAAAAATTCACATTTAAACCAAAATTTGTTATCTATGAATAAATGCGTTGCACCAGAATCAAAAAGGATGAATGCTGATTTTCCATCGACTAGAAGTGTACCTAAAACCATGTCATTGTTTTTTGTTACTAGTACTACTCCATTTAATGCAAAAACTCTTGCTAGTACTGTGTTACTTGACTTTAATAGATAATATTTAAAGAAAAAAAGGTTAAACCCCAACCTTAAGAACCTCCATTGTCCCATCCTTAGAGTATTGTGCGAGAGGTAAACCACGGGATGTGCCACAGCAGGCCAGAGAACAAAATGTCTAGTTTGAACATACGTCTGGTTTGCCATGCTTGTAACATGCTCATTATCCTAGCTGACATTCTCCACCATAATTTTTTCCACATTTGCTACAAGTCAGAGGGGCTGTTGAAGTAGATAGATTCTCATTTTTTGTTCTTCTTGTTCTGCAAATTCTTATAATTAGTGTCTTAGGTTCTTTTATTATTGTTCCACCTTAGTTTGGATTGTTACGGTTTAGATGAAAATTTTGACCTTTGACTCCCATTCCTAGCTTCATGGGCTTTAACTATTTTGAATTCTGCTTGCTCCGCAATTAACGCCACATCAACTATCACTAAAAAGGTCATTCCTTGGGTTCCAGCCTTTCTAACGTCTTGATTTAGTTTTGGATGTTATCCTTTAAGAAAATGTTCGACCTTGAGTTCAACAGTACTAACCATATGAGGTGTAAATCGGGACAACTCATCAAACTTCTTAATATATTCGGTAACTAACTACCCTCGTTGTCGAAGTTGAATAAATTTATAGAGCTCCTAGTAGAGAACATAGGACGAAAAATATTTACTCCTGAAGATTTCACAGAGACGAGCCCATGTAATTGGATTTATGCTCTCGTTGCACTTAATACTATCCCACCAATGCCATGCACTGCCTCTTAACATAAAGGTGGCACAATTAACCTTATCTTCCTCCAGAATCTGACAATAAGATATTGTTCGTTCCATAGTCCTGAGCCAATTCTAGGCTTGAATTGGGTCAGTAGAACCCTCAAAAGTTGGAGGATTAAAACGTCTAAAACGTTCTCCACTTTGCCCTTTTTCAGACAAGGTTCAACTGGATTTAACTTTTTCTTAGCTGTTCGGCTTCTTGTTCTACTAGTCAGGTAAGTTGTTCAATTAAAAGGTCTTTTTCTTCTCGAGGCATTTTTTGAAAATATATTTAACCATTAGCCAATTCTACATATACAAAATAATCATATAATTAAGTATTTTATAATAAGCAAATTCTAAACCTTTTTTGACATTTATCACTTCAGCGACTTTCGAGGTTAACATGCTAAATGTTTTGCTTCTTGATTTGGGCGTCTACTATATATTGACCTCAAAAAATAGACCTCCACGTGGTCAACAGAGAGCAACTCCATGTATATTTCTCCTGCACACTTGACACAAACGATCAATGGTTTGTGGCCATTCCTAGTGGTGGTGGTTGCGGGCACGAACACTCCGACGTTCAAGTTAGTTGACGATAATCCGCACACAACTGATACCAATAGTGAAGGCCGTCGAACTTTCTATATTATCTCAAGAGGAAAGAGAAATAGTAGTTACTTAAAGTTGTGAAGTTATATTACATTACAAAGGCTTAGAACGCAAGTATTTATAGAGAAGAATGTGGAAGAAGAGCCGTTAGATGGAGAACACATGACTTCATAAGCTGGTCCGAAGTGTCTCTTTGTAGACGTCCATCTATAACTCCATAGATGGGCGGGCAATTAATATTTTTGGATTCGAATTGATACATTGGAATCTACTACGAAGATGTCACATTCATCATTTATAAGATTTTATTTTGGACAAATCTTTGCCTAAAAGATTCGTATCTTATGCCGAAGCTTGGACTCTGACCAACAAGCGTTTGTTTTTGGCGCCACGGCTTGAATTTGTTCGCACCGATGCTATCCACTTTGGATTTTGCCTTGCTTTATGCTGGTATATTGTTTAGGCGCATCTACGCCTCTGAGTGTGGCCTTCGTTGATGACCTCGCGAGTTGTTACAAGGGGTATAACACTATACAAAGTTTATATCTAATTTAATAAGATGTAAATATATAGTCACGTGCACACACACACACACACACACACACACACACACATATATATATATATACACACACACACACACACACACATGCAGCACGTTGGATTGTTTTTGATGGACTTGAGTTGGGTCATGTAGTGAAAATATGAGGAATAAATATTCCCTAAGACGAAGAATAAACATCCCGAAAGACGAGAGATAAACATCTCGCATAGTCAAAAAATTCATCTGACGAGGCAAGGAACTATGAGGTGCGGAATAAATATCTTGCAAAACCAAGAAATCTTTCTGGCAAGGTAGAAAACAAATATCATACAAGACAAGGAATAAACATCTCATGAAGTGAAGCATAAGCATCGTGCATAGTCAGGGAATGAGAACTCCAAGATTCCACTCTTCCTTTTTCAAGGGAGAAGGACTTATAGGCTTGTCTTCGATAATAAGAAAATCATGAGCTAGGACTCACCTTCAATGATGCAAGGTCTTACAAACTAGTCCTGTCATGCAAGGTCATATAGCTTGCCTCGAATAATAAAGATAATCACGAGCTAAAGAGCAATGGCTGAGAAGTTTGCCTTCAATCATTGAGATTTGGCATTTGGTTGAGCGGTTGTGCATTATTTGGCTACTTACTTTCATAGCATTTGTAGAACCCAATACCTAAATTAGAATTACCAAGCTCGTGAATCTGTATGAAAGAAGCGGCTAACTGAAGTATCCAATGTATGAAAGGGAATTTTATAATGACCCATAAGAAGAAGGGAAAATTAGACCCTGTAACCTATAAAAGTAAGGGAAAATTGCAGCTGAGATACTAAACATTTCGTTTATTAGCAGATATTGTCCAAACATTTAGTTTGTGCCATCGTGAGTACCAAACCTTTCAAAAAATATGCAGCTTAAGTCCAAAATGATGATTTTTGTTAATTTGACCGTTAGTTGACCAAATAAATTGACTTTAACCAATTTCATAGGGGTAAAATTGTAACATTGAAATAAAATTAAAAAATGAAAAAAGAAAACAAAACAAAAAATCAAAAGTCATTCATTGTTCATCTTCTCATGATTAAATAAAAAACAAAAATCAAACACACCACCCACTACCATTCCCTTCTTCCCCAAACCCTTTATCCCAAATCCACCGGAGATAATCACTGGCGACACCGCCAACTTAAGCCCGCCACCACTCCATCTGGATCATTCAGGCCATCGCTCCTTCTATTAAAATCTCTAACCTACAATATAAATCTCACTTTCAATTTGAACAAGTAAATGAATTGAGCATAAAAGAAGCATTGTGCATTGGGTTATGAATCTGGTGCCTATGAGTTGACTTTAACTCAATCTAGAGTTGCTTATTGCAATAAAGTTGTTAGGTCTGAATTCGATGAGTCTTTCTCCTCTTCTTCTTCAATAGATAGTGGTGTTAAGGGGTTATTGCTGTGATGGTGATGGTGATGGTGGTGGTGGTCGCAGTAGTGTTAGTGGGTTTTTTATTTTTCTATGGTTCTAGGTTGTAACAAAGAAAATTTTTAAGGAATTTAATGAATGAGGAACTAACCTGTGAAGGACTCGAAGGAAGCTTTTTCAAGTTTTTGGAGGCCATATGAATGATGAACCTGTGTATGTTTTCTATTGAAGTGTATGTAGAGATAGAAAGAGAAAGTGAAGTCAGAAAGAGAAACGGATAGGGTTTCAAAATTTTGGTGTGGCCATGGTTTATTGCAATCAAAGTTAAGGCAGTTTATGTCGTTGCTCTAAATTGCAGTAATCACTATTCACGGTAATAAAGACGATGAAGGTGTAACGATTACACTCACCAACAATAAGTTTTTTAACCAAAATTAAAAGTTAGATGATGTTTTATTACAAATAGACGATGGCGGTTAGGGCGGCGACGATCAGTGGGATGGATGGCGATTGCCAAGAAGTTGGATAGGTTTTGGTTTTTAGGATTGGGTATGTGTGGGGAGTGGCGGTGGGGGTGGGTGTAGGAAGGAGAAGATGAACAGTGGCTTTTGAATTATTTTTTTTCGTTTTTTAATTTTATTTCAATGTTACAATTTTACCCTTTATAAAATTGGTTAAAGTCAATTTATTGGGTCAACTAACGATCATACTAATAGAAATCGTCATTTTGGATTTGAGCTGCATATTTTTGAAAGGTTTGGTAAACTAAAAGTTTGGGCAAAGTCTGCTAATAAACGAAATGTTTGGTACCTCAGCTACAATTTTTCCTAAAAGTAATTAATTTATTTAATACCCCTTTAAACTAATTAAATCTTTTAAACAAGTAATTAATATGTCCTAAACTTCTAACTAAAACCACAAACCTAAGTCAATAACCCGATAGAAACCCTTCCTTACTCCTCATCAGTGTATTTTATATTGATTTAGGCCGTTAAATGTGATTAACTGTTGTTAATTTTGATAACTTATGACTTAATTATGCGTTAATTTTTTTTATTAGATAAAACTTAAAGAAAATTGGGTGAATTGAAAGAAATGAATGAAAAATAGTGAAAAAAAAATGAAGAAATACAATTTCGGTATTAAATTACATATTTTCAACAGTTGATTCAAACTTAATTTCGATTATTGAAGATAGATTGATATCAATTGTATGCGAATGAAAGTTATAGAATATATCAAAACAGGACTCAAACTGACCAAGGATTCAAAGACAGGACTGAATCATTAAAAAAGAAAATAAAAAGAAAAATGTAAAATATAGCACAGACAGGGGTGAAGGCCGTACGGCCAAGCAATTTGATCATGTATTGCACGGGTGCGCCTAGGGATTAGGGCGTACAGTGCAAGTTACTTTGGGGACTGGTCGTGCAATTTCAGTTTTAAAATAGAATTTCAATTTAAAAAATTTCTACACACATTTGGCTCAATTTTTAGACTTTTATAAATACGAAACTTGGCCAAAATATTGGGGAACTCTCTTTAGCCTCAAAACACACAATAATATCATTAAATTTATCAAGAACAAGAGACCAATTAATATATTTTGAGCAAGAAGATCAAATCCTAGCAAAGGAATTGAAGCCAATTACATCATGATTTTAAAAAATTCAACCTTCGAGCTGAAGATCAAGATTTCTTGTATTATTTCATGATCTAGATGATATTTTTTTATTATTATTTTTGTAATTTATATAAAATTGTGCTAGGCTAAAATCCTTTTTATATTGGATGAAAATGAACCGTATTGTTTAGTTATTTTAATTCAAGACTAGTAATTTAGTATTTCTTCCGTTTCTTGATTATTTTTATATACTCGTTGCATTATTTAATTATGTATCTAACAACTAGATAATTTGTTGCTTTGTTATAGTGTTTGAAGATTTACAGTAAATTTAGAATATAACAAAATTAACATATGTGCAATAGATGTTAAAAATAACATTTATCACATATGCAATCATATATATAATCTCAAATTTGATACATTTTAATCATTTTAATTAGAGTAAGGATTAGTTTCTGATTGTAATCATAATAGAATTAATTTATATTAAATAAAAAAGTTAAATACATTAGTTTTATTGATTGTTAAGAACATATAAATATGACTGGATTACAAATTAAAAATTAAAATAGATAAGGACTCTAAATCTAATACAATCATCTATAATTTGATAAAAAAAAAATCAAATTTTTACATCTTTCTTAAATTAGTTTAGCATAAATCAAATCAAACTCTCTTTTATTTTACATAATTCGAATTACATACCAAACTAGTACACTTGAGTTAAATTTATTCTCTGTGTGACGATACTTTCAACTCATTTAATTCTATTACTTATCAACGATCCCGTACGTTTGCAAGATTATACCAAACAAAGTTTTAGTGTCGTTGTCAAGTAATAAAATATTTAATTTGAGTTTATCAATTTATATAGGATTTGAATTTCTTTTATTTTGTTTTAGGCAATTATTTACACACTTAGGGCCCGTTTGGTTTGTTTTCAGTTTTCAGTTTTTAGTGCATTTTTAATTTTCTGTTTTGAGAATCTCTTTTAAAATTGTTGAAAACACAATTGATTTGTCTTTTTAAAAGATTATTTCTCAAAAAAAAAATAAACTAGAATAAACATTTAGTATGAAATTTTGAAAAAAAAAAAAAAAGAGGTTGTGACGTTTTCTTCTATTAAATTTTATTATTCAGTAAAAATAAATTAATTTTATGTTAATATATTTTCCAGTAATATATACATTTTAAAGTAGATGAATCTTACAATATTTTTTCCTTACAAAAGTAAAATAAAAATAAGTAATGAATTGAGTTCAATACATAGAAAATAAAAATTAAGGACATGGATTGAGAATTTTATCTGTGTTCATTAATATTTTTTTTTTTTAGAATTTTTATGTAAATAGTCATTAAGAGCTTTACTAGATTTTATATTTTATAATTTATTCTTTTATATTTTTTAGTTTTATTTTTTCAAAAATTTTATTTTATTAAAGTTTGTAAATTTTATTTGTTAGAATTTTATGGTTTTATTCTTTAAAATTTTTAATTTTTAAAATTTTATTTAAGTACTTGTTTTCCATGTTTCAAGTGTTTTCAGAATTTTAGTTGAAAGCACTTCAAACATCAAAAAATGCATTCTGAATTTTATGTTATAAATATAATCTTGATTTCGAAAAAATACATTCCAAAAATATTAGACCAAATGTGTTTTCAGTGTTTTACAAAACGGAAAATAGCTTGAAAACAGTAAATAAAACGCACCCAAATCTTTCTTTTTTGATTATGGCAGTGTATGCAACCACGTTATAAAATTTCATCCGTCAAAGCTTGAGTTATTGTATAAAGGTTCAAACTACTCATTTCTTTTCAGCATTTTTTAATATTCATCTTAGTGCACCGTGGTCAAGCAATTATACATATATTATGCTTTCAAGAATCATTAGATGAAAAGTTTTAAGCTTAGACCATAAGGCAATTGTAACTAAAAGAACTTGAGGTTGGCATGATAAGTAATAGCATTCCCTAAACAGAAATGAAAAGTATTTTGTTCTCGATAGTGAGGATTGAGAAATTGATCGACATGTTTAACAAGCAATAGTAACAAACAATATATCGACATCCCTTAAAATGTTGAAATTTAAGTTCACCAACATTAACGAGACACTGTTTTGATTGTATAATCTTAAAATTATAGTCAAAATTATACTCATAATTTAATTTTCAAGTATTAATTTCACAAATTTAAGGTTGCAAACACCATGCAATCATATAGTAGAGGATATCAAATTATTAAATAAAAATAATATCTAGATAGTCAATGTGGAGGGTGACGGAGCCTCATTTATCACTCTAATTAATTCATTTTATAGGAATATATTGGATTGAAAAATATTCTGGTTCTTCATTAAATGTTTGAATTCTCAATTTTTATGGATGCAGTTATGATCCAACATGCCAAATAATAATTCATTCAGCAATTGAACTTCTGATTCAATACAATGTTTGCCATTTAAATAACTATTCAGTCAAACAAAAGACATAGTTAATTCTCAAAAATATAATTAACTTTGATATAATCATGCAAGAATCAATTTTAACACGATATTAATGTATGTTTTCCTTCAAAAATAAACACTGATTAATAAATTACATAAATGATATATTATTCGAGACGTGTTACTTCGAGAACACTTTGTATCAATATTATTTTGAAATATTAGAATTTTAATCGTTAGAAGCAATAACATATTATTCTTTAAAATATAAATTATGTAAAGATTTTTCATCAGAAACAAAAATATAATTTGTGTTAAGACTACTATAAATTAATCGTGCAATTTATATATAATTGGCTCAACATATAAATCTTATATGACAAGAATTTGGCATTCTGTGCACATGAAAACAGAGAAAAAATAATAATAACAATTTGAAGTTATGCAGCAATGAAAGTGTTCGGGGAGGGGCGGAGAGAGATTTTTTTAGGGATATCAAACGGGTCGAGCGGTTCGTCAAAACCCGACTCGTGTGACGAGCCCGAGCTCGAGCCGAGCAAAGGCTGAATCCCACGAGCTGAGCCTGTTCGGCTCGTCAAAAAATATTAAAATATTTTTTTTTTTAAAAAGGTCCAAAATGTGCAAATTTATCAAAAAAAAATTTTTAAATTAAAAAAATCACGAGCTTGCAAACGGCTCGTCTTTCATGGGCGACGAGCCCAAGCCGAGCTCGTAGGTTAAAGGGCCGAGCCGGCTCAGCTCGGCCCATTGCTATCCCTAGATATTTTATGCCGGCAGCTCGACCCATTGCCATTCCTAGATATTTTATGCCGGCACAGAAAACGTTGAGAGAATGTACATTGATTGAGTGACTAATATCTTAATTACCATTAGGGTAATGCTGGAGCAATAGGGTGGCTAACAGTCCCCTTGACCAAACCCTACAAATAGGTGGTGGTCTCAATTTTTCGCGCGAGATCCACCCCTTTTTGCGGGGTTCGATTTGGTTGTTGCTCCAGCATTTCCCTTACCATTAACATATAATCAGCACGAATTGTTCATCAAATAAAATTGTAAGTATGCAGCCAAGCTTTTCTTGTTTCCATGGGGGCGGCGCATATAGAAATAATAATTTTCAGTTTGCCAGAATCTACTACTCCTTGTAGCTACTCTATTTTTATGACTGTTTTTTTTTTTTTTTTTTTTTTTTTGATATCCAGGTATCCACCTTATAGTGACTAAATCCTGGAGTCTACACCTTGGCACCTCAAGTTGCAGACAGGTTAAACCGCAGGTTATGCCCCAAACTGATCAGTGCTCAAGAACCCCCCAACTGATCTGCCAAAGTGTCAAACAAGTCGTTTTCTATTTTTGCACCTTGCCTTTTTTTATGATTGTTTTCTCTTATTTGGTCGAGCTAACAACCTTAAATCATCTTTTTCTAGTAGCATTTTCAATGTAGTGATAATGTGGTTAACATATAGATTTTTCCCAGACGGCGTTAATCTGTTGACCTCAAAATTCGACGGATCAAGTGGTCAATAGAATTCCAACCACCTCCTCTCCACCCAAGCACCATTTGTATGTTTGAATGCTCGCAAAGGTCAGGTGATCGTTTGTACTTTGATGGTTAAGTCAACTGCTGAATGTTAAAATGAGTACATGAGATGGAAGATGGAGATTTGGCTAGGATTAGAAAAATGACCTCATGTGTGAATGGACTAACCTTATATGGGGAAAAGATGGGCAGTTGAGCATGAATTTTTTTTTTTTTTTTTTAATAATCATGAGTGTCCAAGCCAACTTACGCGAACCTCAACTAATTTCATGGAGCCCTGACATTTACAATCGGGTACTCACCTCAGCGGCCCTAAGAGGACTCGAACTGGCGACCATTAGGGAACAATCCCAATGTTTGACCAAGATTGGCAGTTGAACATGATTTTTATTTTTATCTTTTATTTTTTTATGATCATGGGTATCCGAGCCAACTTACGGCAGTCGAACATGATCAAAGTAAAAGAATATGTTATTTGATTAAATAAGCCCAACTCAATTGACAAAATCAATTGAAAAGTCGGCAAACATGGAATCCTCTTCGTCTTGTGTATATAATGTAATTTATAGATATAACGCCTTTAACAAGTGTGATCCTACCTTAGCTAAGAGGAATTTGTTTTTCTCCATCAAATAAATTAGTCGGTAACTGCTGCATCTACAATGTTCCTATGAAGAAGAAATAAAATCAGCGAGCTTCTTGATAATTCTAATTATGGCGGTGCACTTAAATTCCAGCGAGTAACCAGAGTGTCCAGAATTTTCTCAATGCTCGAGTCTATTAAATTCTAGACATTTGAAAGTTGGTGATGATTTCTTCAATCAGCAGCTGCATGTCTCAAAATCCTGTTTGTCGTGCTACAATATTCTGTTTATTATTATTATTATTATTATTATTATTATTATTATTATTATTATTATTTTGTTTAGATGAACAATGTTCAAAGTTGCGAAAAGGGCTCTTTCTAAAATTAATGAGTTGGACATATATAAATATTAAGGGATAAATCTTATATCGACTAATTATAAAAAAAAAAAATAGATAAAAATATAAGGGTTTGTATAACTTCTCTTAATAAAATTAACATTTCAATGTGAAGCTCCAAATCTTAATATAATATTAGTGCTTATTAAACTCAAACAAGCAATTTGATATGATTAAAACTGGAAATAGCTTATGAAACTCAAAATTCGTTTGCTCAAATGAGTTACCATCTTATGGGGTCATATAATAAATTTTACATCAAGTAATTACTAAAATCTAGATCAACGAATAAGAGTTTGTGTTACTTTATTTAATAAGATTGATATTTTATGACGAAACCAGGGCCAGAGCCAGGATTCAATCTCAAGAGGGTCAAATTTTAATTATGGCTTCACTAATATTAAAAATCTTGCAATCTCCAGCAATAGTTCTTTGTTGGTTTTCCTACTTTTAATATGCCATATTAATAACTTCATAAATTTCCTTAAGTGCACTTTTCAATACAAAAAACAAAACCGCCATTTTCCTACTACTTCATTTCTTTATAACTTTTTAAGCTTTTCTTTTAAAAAAAATAAAATAATAATAATAATTTGCGTGCCCCAATCAATATTTTACAAAATATAATAAAATTTTTATTACATTGTTTTCTTCTTTAATCATCTTCGTATTTCTTTTATGAATTAACCTAAGAAACTAAGGTGTGAAAAATAAGAAATTCAATGTCTTATTGTAATATTCTAGTAAAACTATGTAAATAAGACATACGTGGGTCCTTTTGAATATTCACAATGTAAGTGCTTGTCCTTTTGAATATTCACATAAAATTTTAGAAATTCAATGTCTTAAAATCCGTTTGATTGTAAAGATGAAATTGAATTGAATTGAAAACGAATTTCAGAGAATTGAATTATCTAGAAATTGTTTTCATAAGAATTGTAAATTATTGTGTTTGACTGGTATAATTTTCTACGTGAAAAATGTTGAAATAAAAGTATTTTTTGTGTTCGTTTGGCTTTGTTTTATATGAAAATTGCAATTAAAGGAATAGATTTTACTGGTATTGGGAATGAAATTTGTTTTCATTGCCAAAAAATAAAAAATAAAAAAATTCAAGAAAATCATCTATCTTCTGGTGTTCGTTTGGCTTTGTTTTACACGGAAATTGTCACGTAAAGGAAAATATTTTTTTTACAATAATTCTTAAAATTTGTTTCCATTACCCAAAAAAAAAATTGAAAAAGAAAAAAACGCTACAGTAGCTGGAAATTGGATTGGTGAGGATTCTAATTCAAGCAAAGTGTGGAAAATGACTTAGGTGGCAAGAAATCTGGAAAATGAATTCTACGAAAAAAAAAAAAAGGCTATCAAACAATGGAAAAGTGGAAGATGGAATTGATTTTCCAAATTCCATGGAAAATAAGGGTGTGTTTAATTATATTTATTTTTCATGAAAAATATCAATTTTCCACCCAAATTATTACTTGGAATGTTTGATTGCTATTTTTTTTCGTGGAAAATATTTTCCAACTTTTGAAAATATGCCTAATTTTTCTTGTTTTTAAAGAAAATATTTTCCTTGGATAAAGGTGGTTTTTATTTTTCACAAAAGATCGAAAACATTTTCTTTTCTAGGTGATATTTTCCATGTCAATCAAACACACTCTAAGGCCCCATTTGATTGCATGAAATTTTCCATGGAACTTGGAATTCAAATTCCAACTTCCACTTTTGGCCTGTTTGATTGACAAAAATTTTCAGGGAATTGATTTTTCATGAATTTTTAGGTACAACACCTTAAAGCGCGATTTTTCACCTTTTATTTTTCTAGGGGTAGGTAGTTTTTAGTTTTCCACCCTTTTTTTTTTTTTTTGCTTTTTGTTTTTTTTTAATTGTTGCCAATAGGAACAAATTCTATGAAAAACTGTAAAAGAGGATATCCCTGAAATTAAAAATTTTCATGTAAAATAAAGCTAAACGAACACCAAAATATAGATGATTTTTTCATCCTTTTTTTTCCTCTTTTTTTTTTGTTGGCAATGGAAACAAATTTTAGGAACAATGGTAGAAGTTGATATCCCTTAAATTGACAATTTCCATGTAAAACAAAGACAAACGAATACCAAAAAACACTTTTACTTCAATATTTTCCATGTGGAAAATTATACCAATTAAACACAATAATTTACAATTCCTGGAAAAATAATTTCTAGGTAATTCAGTTCCCTGAAATTCATTTTCTTTTCACCCAAATTCTATCTTCGCAATCAAACAGACCTTAAATGATTATCAAACATAGCCTTTATTGTAATATTCTCTAGTAAAACTATTTAAATAAGACATACATTCTCTATAGAATGTAGTTATGCTGTCCATAAAGATAATAGAGAAATACAAACAACAATTACTCTGAAATATGTGGTTTCCCTCCTTCACAAACTCAAGAATTGACTACATTCCTACGTGACGATTTGTCATATTCTCGTACCCATTTTTTGAGGAGTAAATGTTGGATAATTTAATACTTTAAATTACTGGATCTTTCATATTAAATCATCAAAAAATTGAAGAATTAAAGCGGAAGCATACCTGAATCAGACATGATTAATGCAATAATGAATTTCGCGGTATAGTCTTCCAAATCTACACGCAGTCTCCTTTTCCTCTCTGTGATGAGATGCAGTAGAGAATGAATAATACGTGCGTGTGATCTGGGGATCATAACCTATTTATATAGGGACGCCCTTTGACCTAATTCGACCTATCATAGAATTAGGACTTGGGTCCGGTCTCTACACATATATAAACTCACACTTTAATTGGATACATTAAAGCCCAAAATCGAAGCCTTATTAGATAACTTTAATTGGGCTCAACCGAATTCGATAGCCTATAATTTAACACACAATTATTCACACATATAAGCCCATCTATTGATTAAAAAATCCTTACAATCTCCCACTTGGGCTATATGTGTCACTTTATAGTTGTGCATTAAACATAACCTTATGAGTACTCAGAATTTTGCTATCATTACCGAATGTATCCCCAAACAATCCCGTCCATCAAACATATCAACATAGGATCAAAGCAACTTTCGCTACTTCACGTAGCTAAACCCATCAATGGTCACGTATATCAATATAAACGAATGACATGGATCAAGCATGGATGTGTAGTATGGAAATTACATGTAATGTGATCTGTAACATGCCTATTTTCAGCTGGTCCATCTTAATACCTTAATGAGATCATTTTAAACAAGTTCAGAGATAATAAACCAAATAACTTTATGACTGAAAATAACTTTAACCTTAAACCGTATCCAAAATAACAGTACATGTGTCCAATGTGTCCAATATGAAAAGCAAAAATACAAACTTCCACTGAAACTAGATATCCTCAAGAGACATTACACCCATATAAGCAATGTGCTTATAAAAGACCTTGGGTATTAATGCCTTAGTGAGCGAATTTGCAATCATGGAGTTTGTCCCAATATACTCTATTGACACCTGTTCACTCTGAACTCTTTCTTTAACAACCAGGAACTTGATCTCTATGTGTTTCGACTTTGTCGAGCTCCTGTTGTTATTGGAATATAGCACTGCTAATTTATTGTCACAAAATATCTTAAGTGGTCTTTCTATATTGTCCACAATGCGCAGCCCAGTGACAAAATTACGCAGCCATATTCCATGATTTGATGCCTTATAACACGCTATAAACTCTATTGCCATGGTGGAAGTAGCTCTGAGTGTCTGCTTAACACTCTTCCATGAAATAACACCTCCAGCAAGCAAATAAATATGGCTTGAAGTGGATCTCATACTATCTTAGCATCCCGATAAAAATCGAAATCAGAATAACCGATGATCTCCAACTGATCCGATCTCCTATATGTGAGCATGTAGTCTTTTGTTTTCTGTAAATACCGCATAACCCGTTTGGCTGCTTTCCAATGATCCATTCCCGGGTTACTTAAATATCTCCCTAACATTCCAACAATGTACGCTATATCTGAACGCGTACAAACCTGAGCATACTTCAAACTCCCTATAGCTGAGGAATAAGGAGTTTTCTGCATTTCTTTAATTTCCAAGTCATTTTTAGGGCACTGACTTATGCTGAACTTGTTTCCTTTAGACACAGGGGTGTCACATGGTTTACAATCTTGCATACCATATCTTTTAAGTACCTTTTCGATATAGCTCTTTTGTGATAATCCAAGAATACCCCGAGAACGATCTCGGTGTATCTGAATTCCTAATACAAAAGAGGCGTCGCCAAGATCTTTCATCTCAAAATTCTTTACTAAATCTCTTGATTTCGTGCAATAAGCTTATATCATTGTTGGCAAGCAATATGTCATCGACATATAAAACCAGAAAAACATACTTGCTCCCACTGAACTTGTGGTATATACAATCATCGACCAAATTCATCTCAAAACCAAATGAGATGATCACCTGATGAAACTTGTAATACCATTGACGAGACGCCTGTTTAAGTCCATAAATGGATTTCTTTAATTTACAAACCATTTGCTTTGCATCGTCCGATACAAAGTTTTC
>NW_019234759.1:133082-135420 GCF_002742605.1 Olea europaea var. sylvestris
CCCCGCAAACTCAACATCCTCAAAGAACCGAGCATTTCCTGTCTCGAAAATTGCCTTAGTTGTGGGATCATAAAACTTGTAGCCCCTGGACCTTTCAGAATATCCAATGAAATAGCAACTGATGGTCCTTGCGTCCAGTTTTTTTTCATTTGGCTTATAGGGCCTTGCCTCAGCTGGACACCCCCAAATATGTATATGCTTCAAACTAGGCTTTTTGCCCGTCCAAAGCTCATATGGGGTTTTATCAGTGGCCTTAGTTGGAACTCTCTTGAGTATATAAGCTGCGGTCTTTATTGCTTCACCCCAGAGAGATTCTGGTAAGGTAGAAAGACTAGTTATTCTCCTCACCATGTCCTTAAGCGTTCTGTTTCGTCTTTCAGCAACACCATTCGTAGTGGGCGAACCCGGCATAGTGTAATGTGGAACGATGCCGCACTCCTCTAGGAATTTAGCAAATGGTCCTGGACGTTGTTCACCTGAACCGTCATATCTGCCATAGTATTCATCCCCACGGTTAGATCTGACGCTTTTAATCCTTTTGCCAAGTTGGTTCTCAACTTCAGCTTTATAATTTTTGAACACATCCAGTAACTATGATTTTTCAGGAATGAGTTATAGTAGCCATATCTTGAAAAATCGTCTATGAACGTTATAAAATATTGTTGACCATTCCAAGAACCCGTAAGGAATGGTCCACAAATATCCGTATGTATAAGTTCTAAGACGTCCGAAGTCCTATTGGCTTGAAATCTCCTTTTATTGGTTTGTTTTCCCTTTATACAGTTGACACACAAATCATAATCTGTGAAGTCAAGAAGGTCGAGAATCCTGTCTGACACAAGTCTCTCAATTCTCCTTTTGGAGATGTAACCTAATCTCTTGTGCCACAACGAGGCAGAATTCTCGCCAGTTAATTTTTGCTTTACACCTCGAGTATTTACATGCAAGGATTCATTAAAAGAAGCAATTGTATCAATTGAATAAAGATTATCGTAGCATGATAAAGAACCAGAACCAACCAATTTTGAATCATGAAACAAACTAAATTTTCCATTTCCAAATGAACAAGTATAACCAAATTTGTCCAAAACAGAAATAGAAATCAAATTCCGTCTAAAAGACGGTGTAATAAATGTCTCAACAAGATCCAAATAAAATCTAGTCTTTAACAATAATCTAAATTTTCCTATTGCCTCTACTTCCACCTTATTGATGTCGCCAGCATAGATGTATCTTTCACCATCACTTGGTTTTCGGCAACTTAGACAACCCTGCATAGACATACTGATGTGAGTTGTTGCACCAGAATCTATCCACCATGTATGTCTAGGTACTGAAGTTAAATTAACCTCAGAACAAACCAATTGAAGAAGAGTACCTTTCTTTACACGCCATGCGTGGTAATTGGTGCAATTTTTCTTCTTATGACCTGCAGCTCCACAGAAGAAACAACCACCTTCAGTTGGTTTCTTATGCTGTTTCTTTTGCGATGCCATACCCGCAGCTTCCTTATTAACCTTCCTTTTATTGTTCCTTTTGTTCTTAGAGGTGGTAGCCAAATGAGCACTTTCTGTCTTCTCATACTTTAGTCTTTCCTCTTCCTGGACATAGTGTGAGATGAGCTCATTAAGGGACCATGAGTCCTTTTGTTGAGAAGCAATGTGAGACATTTCCATAATGTACTCCCGAATGTTTCATTTCCCTTTATACCTCATTGAGACAAGATTTGCCAAAAGTGTACTTGTTTCAGCCTTTTCATTCTTGGCAAACCTCTTTTCAAGGTCCTCAAGGAAACCCTTAGCCGTAGTCACCTTATTGGACATAGTGCCCTGGAATGCTTATGGAATAGCACGCTTCATGACCATTAAGCTTATGCGGTTCGATCGTTCCCACTTTTCCATCTCTCTCTTGTCATCAGAGGTACTCTTATCAGTAAGTGCAGCAGGTTGATTGACCTATAAAGCAAGGTCTAGGTCCATGACTTCGAGAACAATCATCACATTCTCTTGTCATGCCCTAAAATTTGTGCCACTTAACATTGGAATTGAATTGATGTTAGCAGAGATATTAACAGAACCTGAAACTGAATTAGAGAACATTTATTATGAATAGCTCACATGAATATCTTTAATATGCAAATAATAAAAATCTCAAATAGTGGTAGGGCCCATCACAAATACCAAGCACAACATCAATATCTAGTCTTTGGACAGAGATATTGACTTGTAAGCGGTACTCTTGGCGTAGTGATCAAACATTGACGATAAAACAATGTGTCAATCAATAAACCTTTCTTTGGACCGATTTATTGATCACACATTAAACCAAATAATCGTCA
>NW_019234759.1:136122-137041 GCF_002742605.1 Olea europaea var. sylvestris
AAGAAGCAATTGTATCAATTGAATAAAGATTATCGTAACCTGATAAAGAACCGGAACCAACCAATTTTGAATCATGAAACAAACTAAATTTTCCATTTCCAAATGAACAAGTATAACCAAATTTGTCCAAAACAGAAATAGAAATCAAATTCCGTCTAAAAGACGGTGTAATAAATGTCTCAACAAGATCCAAATAAAATCTAGTCTTTAACAATAATCTAAATTTTCCTATTGCCTCTACTTCCACCTTATTGATGTCGCCAGCATAGATGTATCTTTCACCATCACTTGGTTTTCGGCAACTTAGACAACCCTGCATAGACATACTGATGTGAGTTGTTGCACCAGAATCTATCCACCATGTATGTCTAGGTACTGAAGTTAAATTAACCTCAGAACAAACCAATTGAAGAAGAGTACCTTTCTTTACACGCCATGCGTGGTAATTGGTGCAATTTTTCTTCTTATGACCTGCAGCTCCACAGAAGAAACAACCACCTTCAGTTGGTTTCTTATGCTGTTTCTTTTGCGATGCCATACCCGCAGCTTCCTTATTAACCTTCCTTTTATTGTTCCTTTTGTTCTTAGAGGTGGTAGCCAAATGAGCACTTTCTGTCTTCTCATACTTTAGTCTTTCCTCTTCCTGGACATAGTGTGAGATGAGCTCATTAAGGGACCATGAGTCCTTTTGTTGAGAAGCAATGTGAGACATTTCCATAATGTACTCCCGAATGTTTCATTTCCCTTTATACCTCATTGAGACAAGATTTGCCAAAAGTGTACTTGTTTCAGCCTTTTCATTCTTGGCAAACCTCTTTTCAAGGTCCTCAAGGAAACCCTTAGCCGTAGTCACCTTATCGGACATAGTGCCCCGGAATGCTTCTGGAATAGCACGCTTCATGACCATTAAGCTTATGCG
>NW_019234759.1:137364-141379 GCF_002742605.1 Olea europaea var. sylvestris
AGATATTGACTTGTAAGCGGTACTCTTGGCGTAGTGATCAAACATTGACGATAAAACAACGTGTCAATCAATAAACCTTTCTTTGGACCGATTTATTGATCACACATTAAACCAAATAATCGTCACACGTTTATCATTATAGATGCACGTGTATTCGGCTAAATATTGATATTCCTTTGGGCTGACCAATATTCTCATGAATAACACATGCACAAACACCTTTTAATATTCTAAGTTAGTCAATTTCCACAAGAGAGATTGCTTTGGCAACATGTTGCTTCAATTAACCAACTTTCGAATATTATATCTTTTAAAAGAGTCCTTAGTACCAAAATTTGAGAAAGTGAATCACCAATTTTGCATATTTTGATTAGTTTTAAACTTTAGGGGCCTTAGGATTAATAATTCAAAACTTTAAGGGGGCAAAATTAATTAATTCCAAACTTTAGGGGTTGAAATTAATAAACTTGAAACTTTAGGGACCAAAATTAATTAATTCAAAACTGTAGAGGATCAATTAGAACAAATTTTAAAACTTTTGGGGCCAAAATTGACCAATTCAAAACTTTAGGGGATCAAATTTTAAAAATTTGAATCTTTAGGGGTCAATTTGAATTAATTATGAACTTAGGGGGCCAATTTGAATTAATAATTAAATTTTGAGGGCTTTAATTACAAAATTCAGAACTTTAATGGCCCTGAATTAATTTATTTTAAACCTTAGGGACCGAATTATTAAATCCAAAACTTAAAGACCCAAATCTTAATATAACTTAAATGTTAGAGACTGAAACCTTTATTTTATAATCCTAACCCTAATTTCAACTAGGGACCTCAACTTATCTAATTTATAGAGGAAGCCCCCGCCCCCAAAAATTCAGAAATTGAAAAAACCCTAAATATTCTTTCTTTCTTCTCCTTTAGTAGCGCTGCCAGCACAATAGGCCGGCGCCCAAAGCAGTAGCGCCGGGCGCTGCTGCTGTTCTACAGTAGCCGCACTGCTGCGATAGGCCGGCGGCAGTGCTGCCGTTGGCGCTGCCTCCAGGTAGCCTTTTATATATATAATTTTTTTTTCTCAAACTATACAGAAATTTGAATTTCCAAAATCCTAAATCCAAAACCATAACTATAACGTGAATTCTTCTCAATTATTTTAATCCGAATTATGACAAAATAAACAAGAATAGCATACCGAATAGTTTTCAAATTCAACAAAATTAAATTCAAAGCTGTCAAATCTGAAAACTTCATAAAATATTACAAGAACCAAATTAAAACCTTTGATTCTCAATGATTCAACATGAAAAGGCTCTAATACCATTTGTTGGATAATTTAATACTTTAAATCACCGGATCTTTCATGTTAAATCATCAAGAAATTGAAGAATTAAAGCAGAAGCGTACCTGAATCAGATATGGTTAATGCAATAATGAATTTTGCGGTATAGTCTTTCAAATCTACATGCAGTCTCTTTTTCCTCTCTGTGATGTGATCCAGTAGAGAATGAATAATACGTGCGTGTGATCGGGGACCATAACCTATTTATATAGGGACGCCCTTTGATCTAATTCGACCCATCATAGAATTAGGATTTGGGCCCGATCTCTACACATATGTAAACCCACATTTTAATTGGATACATTAAAGCTCAAAATCGAAGCCTTATTAGATCATTTTAATTGGGTTCAACCGAATTCGATAGCCTATAATTTAACACACAATTATTCACACATATAAGTCCATCTATTGATTAAAAAATCCTTACAGTAAATACCAACTATAAGTAAAGTCCCCTACTTGTTCGTTCAATAATGATCCTTCTTCGCCCCTCGGGGCACTTCTCCATTGGCAAAGGACGAGTTCTCTCAAAACTGGCAGATCAGAGGTCGTGGGTTCGATTCTTGGGGCTCTTGGAAGGCAAGGCACATACTGGAAGGCAGGATTTATCCTGGAAGGTAGGAGTGTCTTGGAAGGCAAGGCGCAACATGGATTGGCTCGCTAGGCACTTTGACAGTCCAATTGGAGAGGTGCTCGGACCCTGGTCAGTTGGAGGCACATCCCGCCGTTTAACTGGTCTGTGTGAAGAGGGACCGGATCACATACCCAAGGAATAGTCGTCGAAGGAGGACACCTTGATAAAAAAAAATAATAAATAAAATAATAATAATAATAATGATAATGATCCTTCTTCGTTTAGTTGATAATTTATAGAATATTGAATGTTTCACAGTTTAAACTACGAGTATTCGCTAATAAGTAACATCAATTAATGCCATGTAAATAGGTTACACACCGCTAGTACCAGACAAATCCCTTTATTAGTTGAAGAACGGTAGTGTCCACATTCTTCGAATGTTAAAATAATGAATAATCAAGTTTCAGGGTAAATATTAGGGGACTCAAGACTGGAGTATATGCAGTGCTACTACAAGATTTATGTAATGGAATTCTTACCACAAAAGAAGAAGAAAGAAGAAAACGACGACGACGCCGTGGCATTACAAAAAATATGAATAATTCACTCATAATGAGTCATCAGTAAATAAAAGATGTGGTAATGTTTCGGGAAGATTGTGTGGTTTTAGAAAATCTATCTAAAATATTTTAGGGAAATATCTAGTTCAAAATATGTGGTTTAGAAGTCTCATAAAAATATGTGGTCTAGAAATCTCTAGAAAAATTTGTGGTTTAGAAGTTTTATGTAAACCCTATCTATAAAGAGATAGGGTCTTTCCATAGTGTAGCAAGTCAAGTGTACGAGTTTTGAAGTTGAGAAATACAAGTTTCCTTTTTGTTAACTTACTTCCTTCTATTAGTGTTGTCCTTTCTAAAAGTCTTAGGAAATTCAAATTAGTAAACCTCTTCTTCTATCAAAGCTCTAAAATCCTTGTGAAAAATGACAAGTGGGATGATTCTTTTTAAGTCCCCCAACTGAACAAGAATAACTACGATAATTGGAGCATAAGAATGAAGGCATTTTTCAGATTGCAAGATGTATGGAAGACCGTAGAGAAAGGCTACCTTGAATTGTGGTTAATTTTGGGGGTAAAACGTAACTTTTGGGGGTAAAACGACCGAAATCTTAGAAAATCTTGGGGGTAAAACGTAAAAGGTTGTAATGTGGATAAGACATTGAATTCAAATATAATATAATAGGGTATCATCTCTTTGGATAAAATGGAAGTGCATTAATAAAAAGAGAAGTATGAGACAAAATTTGTTAATTATCATTTCCATCATATCTACAAAATATCTCATTACTGTTGAAAAATATTATGTAAAACAAGCAATTCCTAAAAATGGAAAAGAAAACGAAAAAGTTTCACAAAAAGAAACAAAATAAAGATTTTCTTTTTTAAAGGGGTAAAAAATAAATTCTCTGCTTTCTAAAATATATTCCCTCGTATTATTGTAACTAAACTTGAATGTAAGAAATGAATCGATATTAATAAATAATTGAATCCCTACAAACAACCGGTGAAATAAAAAAGGATACAGTAAGTCCATCGAAATAAATGCCTATCTAATGTAGCAAAGGATGCTACCAAGTGAGCCACTTTTTTTTTTTTTTCCCATCCGTAGGAATAAAATAACACGTGCCACTATCACCACCTTGGAGAAGAGCTACAATATTGAAATGCCCATGAGCAAATGCAATTGCAAATGCGATTAAACACTTCAAACTTAAAGATTTAATAATAAAGTGCAGAAAAATAAAGTTGAACACGAAAAAAAAAATTTGATTGAAGCCCATAGGTTCACTAACCACTTTCAACGCCTAACTATTGAGTATTTATAGAAGTGTATAATGCCCTATATCTTGGAAAACGAAAAAGCTGACTACAATAGCTCAATCAATTATCGAGGTAGTGTCTCTCGAAGGCGACTACATGTGAAATTACTTGGTTTAAGAATGACTTGAAGGACCTAGGAATCAAGCATCTTTTGCCAATTATATTGTCCTATGATAATCAAGTTGTTTTACACATTGCCTCAAATCCAGTCTTCCATGAA
>NW_019234759.1:142978-187731 GCF_002742605.1 Olea europaea var. sylvestris
CTCCGTTGGAACAGAGCCACTTTTAAGAGGAACGCCAAAGATCTTGCAGTTACCTTCCTTGGGTTTCTTGTTGTCATCTTGCGCAAATACAGAATTCGGCTGCAGTTCTCTTGAATGACCAGGCGGCATTTGAAGGCACGGTGAATTAGGTGGAGGCATCAACCGATTTACATGCTGATTGCCATCTCTATGATCAGGAAGCATTGAATCTCTAAATCCACCACTGTATCTAATATCCCCTCGTGTATGATAGGAAGCATTGGGGCCTTGTCCATGAGTTTTCTTACCAGCATCCATCAAATTAAGCGAGAGACCAGAAGGCATCATAGACCATGCATTCCCAATTAAGCTGAACTTCCCTTCACGCTCTTGTATTTGTCGCTTTGAAACTTCATTATCACAGAACTCATGAGATAATTTATTTTGCGATCCAAAACCTGTTAAAAGATCTGTGAATGACGACTCTCGCCTTCCTAAAGGTGGCCACTTATCTGACCCATATCTTCTTGAAGAGGGAACAAGCTCAATCTTTTCATCATCTAATGAAGGTGGCCATAACATTGGTTTTTCAGAAGAATCTGACTCATTGCTTTCTGCAAAAGCTCCTTTCAAGGTCAGCAATTCTTGACCTTGCAAGACCCTTGGAAAGCCATTGGCTGATGGAGGGTCTACTGTCATCTTAGACGAACCTACATATTAAATTTTGAACAGACATGAGTAAGTCAGACGTAGAAACTAAAATCACAGTAACAAAGCCTTAGCAGACAGACAAGCAACATACCTTCCCTGATAAGGACAGAAGAGTCTGGTGAAACTGGCAAGGCATTTGATCGAGTCCTTTTTGGTCTAGGCCCAGGAAGTGGATTAAGGGCAGAAGGTGAAATAGAAGGTTCTATTTCCCAAGGGGAAACCCTCTCTGGTCGAGAAATTGTGGATGTTTCATCCCATCGCACCTTAAAGTAACATTAAGAGTAATTATCAGCATGAAAACAGATAAATAAATAGTTCAATGCATACTGAGTGGCAGCCTCGTCAAATATAGGATGTAGTACCTTTAGACATCTCCATTTCGATTGTGGCCACCTTCTCGAATCAGAATCTTCATTACCAACAATTGTTCCAGTAAACCTACAAAATTTTACAGATTTAAGATAAATAAAAATATAAAAACACCCATTCTCATGATTTACCACATAAATTAAAAGGTTGTGCTTCAGAATGCTAACGTGTCCTACCTTTGCTCTGGAGCTTCTTCACCTTCAAATCTCATTTTAAACCTCATTCCTATTGAATAATTGTTTTTCACAGACTCCATGTATTGATCGTAAGGGACAATGAACTCGGATGGGCTTGTCCTGTGAAAGAAAGGTAGAATGTAAGGCACAAAAAAAGCAATAAGCACTCGATACATTTACATGTTAATGAAGGTGGAGTTCCAACAGTTTTAATAAAGAGACGGATATGGACATAAAAGGATTCAATGTTCATGCAAGTAACGAGAAAGTTACAAATTAATAGCAATCATCCTTTATTATTCTTTTTGCCCCAACAGTACTAAATATTACAGAGTAAAGTTCATGAAAAGATTGATTACAAAAACTCATTAATAAACATGGGGAAATGGAGAGAAGTTTCACAAAAAATGTAGCAAACCACCAAACACAAAACACCACACACACACACCCCCACATCAACTGACCAATATTTTGTAATGTAACAAAGGTGCATAATTCAAGTTACGAACCTAGGCTTGTAGTATACTGTGAATATTGTTTTTGTCTGAATGGCATGCAAAGCTGTTGCCAGTACACCAAGATGCATGCTATGGCTTGATATGACTGATGATGGAGCATTTCCTTGTTGTCTCATAGCACGCCTAACTCCAACACGCAGCTCCCCATTCTCACCTCTGAAAGTTTCACGTCCGTCATTTCAGGTAATATGAGAAATTACTTGCATAAAACTAGAGATTTGTATGTAGAATCACCTTAGAAATATGAAAGCATCCCCAGCAACAAGCCTCTTAGAACTGACAAAAACACTCCAACCACTCTGTAGGAGGTGCCTCCGTGGTTGACCTGGAAATTCAGAAGATTAATAAAAAATTCTAAGTCAATCCTAAGAAAAGAAGTGCATTGAACCACAACACAAAAATCAACTCAATAACCAACACAGCAATACCATTCCACTGTGAAAGGCACTCCACTTAGGAGAACACGATAGACCGTTGACCAGAAAAGAAGTTGAAAGTTCCAAGTCTTCTCCATATAACCCCCCCCCCCCCAGTGTGTGTGTGTGTATATATATATATGTATGTGTGTGTATATATATATATATATATTAACCAGAAAAGAAGTTGAAAGTTCCAAGTCTTCTCCATATTGCAAGTTTGCAACTATACCACGAAAAATATGCCGAAATCTCCACTCGTTTCCATGCAAATCTTTGGCTACTAATTCCTGGGTTGGAGGTTGACGTGACATGTCCTGTCAAAGAAATAGGGAATCATCATGGACCCTGTATCTCAGCCAAATGACACGAGAGCCAATAAGTAAACAGTTCTAACCAGTGGAGGTAGACATTCATCAGCATGCCTTCTCAGAACCGAGAATCCACCATGAGTGCTTGTATCTGAGGCAGTTAGAGTCTTGCAGAAAGAATGAACATGAAAACGTGGAGGTGGAGGAGGCAAAGGTTCCTTCTTTACTGCATTCTCATCTTGCTGTAAAACATAAATCTCATCAAATAAAAAAAAATTCCTCTGAAATTACAAAATTCCAATATCAAGCATATCGAGGGTGATTCTGCAAACTTACATTAGGTTCCGGCATCAAAATCACATGCGCAAAAACCTCATCTGTGTCTGGTTCAGCCTTTTCAGGTAATATACATGATAGACCAATTCAGAACATACAACATATTACAATTAAAAGAGAACAATTATTAATAAATTATAGTTCAGTAAAGGATCAACAAAAAGTCACACCCCCAACCCCCACCCCCCCCCAAAAAAACTTATAGATGGATAGATTATGCGTGAATCTCAAGCAAATCAAGTACCTTCAGTAAAACATTAACCACGCGGCAAAGGATCTTAGAAGGAAGATTATACACGGGCATCTGCTGGTCTGCACTTTGATTAGTCGATGCCTCAACCTATTACAGAAAACCCACAAGTTTTGCAGGAAATTACGTTAAATATCACCATAATTTTGAAAATTAAATAAACAAAAATGTGAGCGCCATAAATTGACTCCCCAGAAATATCTTTAGTGCTTCCCGTGTAATTATTACGCAATTAGATCTCATTCTTTAAATATTTGAACACAAAATTAAGTTTCACTGGTCATGTTTATGAGCAAAAACCAAACTTGAAAATGAAATTAAGAGGACTGTGATTAACTATGCTGAATCTGAGTTTTAAAAATATAAAAATAATAAAAATTCACATATATGCAGAAAGATCAAAAATCAAAATAAAAATATAGAAGTTTGAAGAAATAGAAAAGTAAAAAAGAAAAACCTGTTCTATGTGACCCTGAGGGAAATAGAAAACAAGCTCATTTGCACGAGGTACGGTAACTAAAGGACCAGCACATGCCTTCCATAGCTCCGTATACAGCGCCATATCAACATCCACTAACAAAATAAACCCAAAAATCAGAAGCCAGAAAAAAATTCGAAAAATTCCAAATAATCACCGGAATTTTTACCATTCCCGATACCTGAAATTCCATTTTCCGCCATCACAGGCTCCGTGTAACCTATATTCGAAACCTCAGAAGCAGCCATTTCTTTACACGCTTTTTTCAGACCAGATCTCACATCTCCAAACCCCACAAGCAATCAACATAAAATCCCGAAAATCCCACACTTAACACCATAAAAACAACCTCAAAAACCAGAAAAATTAATACATCAGCCCTCTAAACTATATATTTTGTAGAAAAGAATATCTTATATGAATCGGCACAAAATTCCGCGAGATTTTTATGTGTTGTTCTAAAATAGTACGAGTATATCTTGAAGCTTGGGGTTAGTATTGTAGGCTAATAGCTTTAGCTGATGAGAGAGGAGGAGGAGAGAGATTGTAGGCTTTTCGACCAGCTGAGGGATCAGAATAGGGTGCAAGATCAGTAATGTTCATTTGAACTGCGGTCAATTTACTGGCTATAACCGGTCCAATTCCAAGCCATGTTTGGGAGGTTGAAAAATAAAAAATACTCCGAGATGACTTAACTGTATAGTATCGCTTCAAGCCGTCTCCACACCCCAATGTATCCAACACGTTATGTAAGTATCAAGTATGTCTTTTCTTTGTAAGATTTGGAGCAAGTAGTAAGATTCAAAGGAAAAGTTCAAAGAAAATAAAATTAGATATCGACTAACCAACATTTTCAGATAATATGAATATAGCTCTCTACACAAAAATATTGAACTGAATGAAAATTTTCCTTCGTCTTTAGACAAAAGATAAAAAAAATGGATATAATAATCTTATAGTAGTTTCAGTGTTTTACAATTACAAAACAATTAAATTGAATATATATGTGTGGTGATTGAATTTGAATTGTGTCAAAGAGGTATGCGATATATTTTTTTCAAGGAACCACAAGGCTCAATGCTCCTAAGTGATCGACAACAAAGTAGTGTCAGATCCTATTCTGACGGATTAAATAAGGACCATTTTACAAGGCTAAATGCTCTTGGGTGGTCGACAAATAAATAACAAGATTTTCAATTATTTGTAAATAAAGCAAAGCTCTTTTAAAATTTAAGAGAAAATAATAGTATTTTATAATTATATATAAAAAAAATTTAATTCATTTTCATTGCCGCGAAACTTATTATCTATCAGAATAAACTCAAGCTAAAATTTACTTTTTTCCGATTTTACAACCATATTAGTAGCATATGTATTGAACATGTGCGTATACATAGAGTTGTAGGGTTTATTGAGCCTATTTTTTTGATAAATAGATTTTGTATGGGTAATTTTTTCGAAGAATATGTGGTAAAAAATTAAAGGAAGTATTGAATAACAGCGGCTTAATCTTGTAAGACAGATTTTCAAAATTATCTATTTTTTAGTAGAAAAAATGACATAATATTAACCAAACACGTCCCTGCTTTTTAGACCAGGAATAACCGTTTGTGCGATTCCGTGTCAGGGGAAACAGAATGAATGAGGTCCACTTAACGACGTTAATTGGTGTCCAGTTGAGATTGGGTTAGCAAATAACGGCGTTTGTCTTGGCCGTTAAGTGGAAAGTTGTTTGTTTTTATGGGCAAGTGGGCCTGTCGTGCCATTTACGGGCAGAATAGGATGGGGCACAATGCGCACACCCTAATAATCAGGGTTGGCGCACTTTAACCATGGTTACTTTAGTTTGTTACAATGCACACAGTTGCTTCCTGCTTCCGTGCGACTCGGGCGGTGGGATAATACCCGGCCAATATAAAATATTAATAAATTTCTTTAATTAATTGTTAAAACTTGAAAGTATTGATTCAGAACATATTTAATTTGAATTGAAATCTGATTTTAATCTAATTAAAGTCAAAAAATAATATTAATAACATTTTTATGAATCTCACAACTTTTCGATCACACATTTCAAAAATTTCTATCAAAATATATTAAAAAATTTTAATTTTAATTCTGGCCAAAAACCTAATAAATCCCTGCTTGGTCGTCATTAAATTAATTTTTCTCTTTTCTTATTATCAATCATACATTCTTTAATAAAATAATATTACATATAATTCTTAAAAAAAATGTAAAAAATTAATATTATTTCAAATTATGAAGCCCAAACAAGGGCTAATTAGGGAGACAAATCCCATAGAAGAAGCAATATCTAGTAGAGAAATAAGAGCCCCCCACCCATTTTTCTATTGGAATAATACCTTACTAAATATAATACTAAGAACATCTTCAATGATAACTTGAATTGTTTAAAAAAAATTTGCATAAGTAAGATTAAATAATATTTAAAAAATAATAATTTCCATTGCAATGTGATTGGAGCTCTACCAAGCTGTCGTGGCAAAAAATAAAACGAACATTGTCCAAAGTTCTGTCTAATATAAAATAAACTGCTTACTGAGCAATTAATTTAATCAATTGAAGGAAAGAGAAAAATCCAAGAGAGAGAACTAAAGATTTTGTCTCTGGTTTTAATTTATAAGATTTTTTTCTTTTCTTTTTCCTTTTCCTTTTATCTATCTTTAATGTTGACAAATGATGTGTAGGCAAAAATTTATGTTGTGGATAGAATTTATTGGAGATGAATTTTGAATTTAATCATCCATTCATTAAATAGCAAAGCATATAACCTAAAAGTTCATCTATTTGAACTCCACTTAGTTGCAATCCATAGATTGCAATCGAGATGCTCTAAGCTCCTGTTTGGTAAATTTTAAAAACATAGATCTGAATAATAGTTTTTGAAGAATGTATAGTTAAAAATGATGAAAAAATTATGGATTTACGTGTGACTCTACCTTTACTAATCGCTATGCGACAATATGAAAGTCAGACAAGAGACGATAAATATAAATGAAGAAAAATATATTTGTTCTATTAACATCTTTTAACAATCAACTTTGAAAATAATTTATTCATGTGTTTCATGGTAAATATGGTTAAAAATGATGAAAAAATTATGGATTTACGTGTGACTCTACCTTTACTAATCGTTATGTAACAATATGAAAGTCAAACAAGAGAAGATAAATAGAAATGAAGAAAGATATATTTGTTTTATTAACATCTTTTAACAATCAATTTTGAAAATAATTTATTCATGTGTTTCATGGTAAATATAAATGTAATTTAACATTTAACATTATTAGTTCTCGTTTAAATTTATGGGTTAACTTGTTTTAAATATATTACTATAATATTGATAGGTAAATCGTGAATTAAAATCGAACCAAACCGCAAATTATGGTTTGATTTGGAAAAATTTCAAACCACATGAAATGGTTTGAATTAAAAATACTGCACAAACTGCCCAAATCAAACCGCGTTCACTTGTAAGTAGTACGTTATAAATAGAGTGCTTCTTGGGCATGTCAAATGATGTAGTCAATTTCTAATCTAATTGGAAGACGTGTGAATTATAGTTCTGGCCGATATATTAAATTTGTCCTGAACGTTAACACGAAAAAGAAATTAGTTTTTCACAATGTATAAACAAAAATTTGTATAGAATATATAGGATATACAATGTCACAAATAATTATAACGGCCTATTATGAGTGATTGTTAAGGTTGAATAGCTAGTTAACAAATTCAAAAATCAAGTCGTAGAGTCAGCCAGTTCCCTATTTACTTGGTTTAATTTTTTATTTTGTAGTATCAAGCCAGATTAATTTTTCATTTTTCAATTATCGTCGTGTTACTTCGAATTTCAAATTGTGAATAATCCATTGAAGCATTATAAATACAAACAAGATTGCCAATTAGATACCAAATCCTCTTCCTAATACAATGTATTTGTTTCCTCATTACTGATATTTTTTACTTCATATTTTATTTTTAGTTTGTAGTTAGTTAATGGCCATAGTAAGAACATAAACTATAAATGGAGATGGACTTCCTGCTCTAAATAATGTTAAACTAAATTATTCAAATTTATATATTACTCATGTTAAAATAATAAATGATTACAATTTAAAGATAATTTGAAAGTAACTCCAATCAATACAAGGGATTGTGATTGCCATGGAAGTGTTAGTTTTAGCCCTGTCAATTATAATTTCCTTTAAAAGTTGATTGAGTGCCAATCTAACTTTATGTTGTAATACCCCTCCACCATTTGAATTATCCTCAGCTAGCTCTCAATCTGACTGGTCAATCCAACATTATAGAGATGGCAGTGGGGTGCCCTGCGCCTATTTGAGTCCCATTTTCTTATCAAAATATATTTTTCAATAACTATTTGATATCATTTCAATCACACTTTTCAATAAAATAATATTATACGCAAACTCAAAACTTCTCCTTTTTTTAACCACATATTTTCCATCATAACACTATCCAAAATGTATTTTTTTTGAGAAAAATGGGGCTCAAACAACCCCTAAATTTATATTTTCAAAATTTCAAGTTATGCTATTATTAGAGAATACAATACAAATTCAAAATTTTAAAATCCAAAGCAAATAATTCTCAAACTAACAATTTTTTTTTTTTTTTACTTCTTCACGAGGTGGCCCCAACAACCTGTAGGGATGGATTTTTTGGGCCCCATTTGGGACGGGTTATTTTGCCATTTCTATCCAACAACTTGATATCAACCAAACTTTTCTTGATGGTACTCTATTCGATGACAACTATATGAGTCAACAATCAAACTTTGTTAACGAACAACATCCTACACGCATCTATCACCTAAAGAAAGCTCGTTATGGCCCAAAATAGGCACTTCGTACCTAATATACCAAATTTAAAAACTTCATTTTCTCTTATAGTTTTGTCTACTCTACTTGTGGTTCTTTCTCTTCCTATATTTTTAAATTTGATGTCAAACTCTATTTTCCTTATCTATGTTGATGACCTTCTCATTACTGGTAATGACTCTCATGCTTCCTTATGTCAAAACATACAATTCACCATGGATACTATGTAAATAAACACGATGGTGTCAATCTCTCTACTCTCACTGATTCAGGTTGGACAGGCAATCATTGTCTGCACATCCATCTCTGTTTAAATTGCTTAACTCGATTGAAAATCAATATATCGATCTTCTAAAAAGTCAAAAAAATGGTGAGACACTAGTTTATGGAGGCTGAATATTGAGCATTGGCTTCTTGCTCTACTGAAGTATTTAGGGTTCGCAATGTGTTCAGCTACCTTAGCAACCTATCATTCTTTGTGACAGTATTGGCGATGCATAACTATGTGTCAATCCAATGTTTCATTCCTACATAAAACACATCATTGGCCATCATTTTGTCAGGAATTGCATCTCAATTGGTCATTTGTGGTCTCCAATAGCGCATTTGAGGATGAACTCGCACACACTCTTATCAAGTCTCTTTTATTTGCCCATTTTCACTTTGTCTCGGAGTCTCCAATGGGAGTTCCATCTCATGAGGACATGTTTATGATAAGTCAAACAACATCTCACCTCCATCCACATAGCTCGGCTACACTAGACTTTGTTGTAGTTTCGAATTGTAAAATAGATTAGTTTAGAACTCTCTTATTTCATCTTATATGTATGCTGCTATAAATTCAACTTAAAATATCTTTCTTTTCAATAACTCTTATCTTGTTTTTAGAATTCTTTGGACGTAGTGTTAAAATCATATTGGACAAGAATGAAAAAGGTTATAGTGCAATCACACCTAATTTAATTCTCCTCTAAACTACAAGTTGTTTAACTCATTCTAGTTACAAATGTTTTAATCTAAATTATCATACTTTTACCACTTTGACAAACAAAAAATAAAATAAAATAAAATAAAAAATCATATTTCGATATTAATTGAAAGTACAAATACATTCACAAATAAACTTTAACAATATAAGCCCTAGCTTTCTGATAGCCAATCTACCATTCATTTAAATAAAAATCATGTGTTACATGATAAATCTAAACATGTTGATGTTAGATTCCATTTTATAAGATATGTTACTTCACAAAGAGTTGAGAAACCTGAAGAGATTTCTATTAACTACAATCGTGCTAATGTAGGTACTAAGGTGCTGCCATTAAACAAGTTTATGAACTGTTTAAATTTGTTGAACATCAATACTTGCTGATTTGAACATTAGGTAAGGGAGCTAAGGATGCCATGATTGGGAGTAACCACTGTAGATGAAAATTGGATCATTATACCAAGTTGGAGATTGTAAAGATGGAGCCTAATGATGCTGACTCAAAATGCTGACTAGATAAATGTTTTGACTTAGTTGACTCTTCAAAAGTTAGTTGATAAAGTTGTGTGAAAAAAGGGGTTTGGAAAAATGCGTTTTTTCTCTTATGGAATGAAAGCTCGAGGTGTTGCCAAGTGTCAACGCCACCAACCATTGGATTGGCCCACCTTCTGATGACTTCCACATATTAGTCATTCCTAGGGTTTTAACGAATTCTATTCATTTGTTTTCTCTCTCTGTCTCTTTAGTTCTTCGCCTCTCTTTCTTTCTAAAAATCTGAAAGTCATTCGATTTTCATACTCTCTCAATGTAATACGTTTATTGAGTGATTTGTATATTGAGAAATGTTGTGATGTTCTTGAGTGAACGATTGGAGTGGTTGAGAGTTTGATTTTACTATAATCTTGAGTGATTATTATCTGAGCGCCCAGATCTACATTAGACACTTTGGTTCCTTTTTCATACAGTGGTTCCTTCCGGTAACGAAGGTTCAAATATTGATAAAAATTATAAATATTACAATTACTTAAACTTTATACATATATTTCAAAATTCATTTTTCTAAAAAAAAAAATGTATTCCTCAAAAAATATTGTTTTGATTTTTTATTTTTCTAAATGTGAAAACCCTACGGATTGCTGTTTATAATTTATGATCCTAAGAATTTGAGGTAATTTGATGTATGTGGAGCTCAATTTTTCCTTTTTCAGTTATAAATATGGGTTGGACTTTGTTAGGCTAATTTGAACACAATTTCAAATGATAGCGCATTTTGGTGTTTAACCATGCATATTTTGTTGACCGCATTATCACCTACATACCCCATATGCGCACATTTTAGAATACTGGTATATACACATATGTACGCACAAGTAAAGTAACAAATAAATCAATTGTTGGTATTGGCCAAAACTAATTTTCTTTTGATCTCTTCCAAACACCTTTGTAACATGTGTATTAAAGTTGATTTTATTTCCATATATTGAATTGAGCTTATCATTTCAGACCACATCATATGGTGATCATCTCTAGTGGAGATAAATAACATTATTCTTGTAAGATAAATAGATAGTAAATGATGTTCTCGACTTTTTAATAAGAGTCTCCTCTAAACTATCTAAGTTTGTAGTAAGTTGATTTTTTAACATACAATTTACATTATACGAGACAGTCGTTTAAGAAAAAGAGTAATAGGGGAGCAGTGTGGTATGGGTGCATAAAGCGCAAAACAGAAGTGATTGTGAAAGGAGGATAGGGTAGGATGTGGCCAAGAAAAAAAAAATAAGAATAGGGATGGTGGAATTGGATGAATGACAACTAAAAAAAAAAAAAAAAACTCTAACCTACAACTTGGGTGAGACAGAGCGTGTAAAAAAATTTTGATTTATGTCAAGAACATAATAATGTAATGCAAAACTTGTACTAATAAAACATTGTAAAATAACATAGAAGGGTTTATTGTGTTTAATTTGACTATAGATAAAGTAGAGAGATGTTCAATATCATTTAGGATTGTTTGAAAAAGATTTTAATAAAAGCTTTAACAGATATTGATGATAATTGATCAAATGTGTGGTTAAAAATTAATAAAAGTTGTATGTTTCATGAAATATATAGTTAAAATTAAAGTTTGACTAATTAGTAGATTTTAATAAATTTTATCAAGCAAACACTAAGGTATAACAAAAATATTGCCATCCAATAATATTAATTTAAGTAGAAAGTCAATAGTATTTTTTATTTATTATGTATTGATGCCATTTAATAATGTACCTCCTATGGAAGATGAGTTCTGCTATATGAACAAGGCCATGTGCGCTTTCACGTGATCCAATTAGACACCCGAGCAATATGAAAGTGCCACGTTGACACCTGGGTGGACAAGCCTACGTGACCTTGTCCAGAAAGAATAACTCATGGAAGATTGTACCTCCACCACTATGTTGCAAGACCATTTCGACAATCATGGTGAGCAAAATATGCATATCAAGTGCAAAAAGTCTAATCAAATTTTTTTCACTGATTATAACAATCAAAAAAAGTAAGCTATTTATACCTTTTAATGTTTTTCAATGTGGTCGAAAAGTTATGTATCACATGAAATGTGTGGTTAAGGGGGGTGTATTCAATTGGAATTTTTAAAGACTTTTGGAGACTTTTTTAAGTGGGTGACTTTTGTGGACTTTGTGAAATTTTAAGTAATTTCTATGGATTTGGTAGGAATTAGTAAAAGTTTTTCCTGAATTTGTGGAGACTTTTACTAAAGACTTTTGAGGTTTTTTTTTTTTTTATTAAGAAAATATGATTTTCACAGTGTCAAATGTGAGATATCAAGGAATATTTATGAGAATTCACAACATTCACTTAAAAACGAATCTTTGAAATTAGAGGGAGAGATAGAGATCAACTAGTGAAAATTTACCATAACCTGATTTGTAGAAAACTCATAGCAAAGATTCAAAGAAATACCTAATTGGAAGAGATAGAGAGAAAATAGCATACTCTTTTTAGAAATCTCTCTATGGATGAGAAATTTTGGGAGAAAAATCCTATTTATATTTTCCATTAAAAAGTCTCTAAAAGTCCAAGAAATTTTAAATTCCCTGAAAGTCTCTCTAAATTGAATACCCCAAAACTTGTAGAGACTTATAAAAAGTTTCAATTGAATACCCCGTAACTTCTGGAGACTTTTTAAAAATCTATAAAAGTCTCTATTGAATACACTCAAACTTTTAGAGAGTCTCTAAAAGTTTCAATTGAATACACCCAAACTTTTTAAATCTCTAAAAGTCTTTAAAAGTTTCGATTAAATACACCCCCCCTAAAATTAATTATTGTTCTTGACTTAAATTTTAATCAACTTTTTTAATTCGACCAAAGAGTGACTATATCTTTTTTCTTTATATTATAATTATAAATATTTCTATTTCAAATTTGTAAACCACCAATGACCAACCTGTTGAATCAATGACCCGTTGATTGAATCAATGACCAGCTGACTAGACATTTCGATGGGGTTAATGATTGGTTAGGACTTGATAACTACAGATTTCGTAAACAAACCTGTTTGATTTGTTTAATTCTAAAACAATGTTCATTTTATCATGATGAGTACTTCGAATTTTTAATCTTTATTAAGTTGAAGGTCTTCATGAAATTTATACCAACACATCTTTTAATTTGAAAATAAAAATTATAAGAAAAACAAAACAGTGATGAGAAATTGAAGTTGAAGTAACAACCTTAAAATAAATTCTAGACTCAGTGTATCTCCTTTTTCACAAAAAGGATTCAATGTGATTTTGATTGTGTTTAACAGATTTTACTTTCTACTTAAACCCTTGTTTAAAAGTGATTTTCTAAAAAAATCACTTTTCTCCAACACTCAATTAAATAATTAATTATAAGTAGATTTGATTTACAATGCTTTGTGAGCATTTACATGAACATAAAATGTGTTCGCATTATATTCTGCGCGACTATCAACCACAAACTAAGGCTCTATTTGTGCTCCATTATTTCCTCATTAAAATGAAAATTATGACTGTTATCCATTACATCAAATCATTATATTTGATTTTTTATCTTTTGTGTGGAGCCCATAACGACTATATTTTTCATTCTCAGTTTTACAATAATGTGGCTCAAACGGGGACTAAGTGTCAGCAGTCAATCAATTCGACTTAATGATCGAGTAGCTTTACCGTACTAATTAATGAAAAGCAAATAAAACGTGCAAATTGCATTAGGCGATGCCTGTCCTTGGAAAAGGCATTGGACCATCTTGGAAAGAACATTTAAAAGTAATGTTCATATTACACAATGGAGTAATGAAAGTGCCCACAATCATTCATTGGCCTAGCATTGAGTTGGCTATCCTTCTTACAAAATCCTTGACCTTATCTATCAAAAATTACTTAAATTAAAACAATTATAATTTAAAATGTTCAATTTTACTAATTTTGCCAGAGAAATAGACCATCAATATAACAATATGACATATAATAAGTGCGACAACATTTATTAATTGACATGTGACTGGATGACTTTTTTTTTTTTTTTTTTTTTAAAGAAAAACTGTTTTTTTATTTGGATTTTTTTATATGTACCTTCATTACAAAAAAATTTCAACTCCCTTCTCACTCCGTCCGTGATTGGTTGATTGCATTGTCTTTTACACGTTTAACAAAAGGCTCAATTTGATTGTTTTTAAAAATTAAGTTTTGAGCATTCGACAAAATAAACAATTTAAGTATAATACAAGAGTTGTGCTACACGGATAGGGCCACATGTTTTGAAAAATCCATAACGCAATATAATGACCATTCTACAAAGAAGCTTGTTACACAAACAGGGTTAATTGATAAAATTTAAAAACAGGCATATGTGTCAATCATTCGTTCGATAGTTTAAAAAAAAAAGAAAAAAAGATCCATCCAGGTGCTGACACATGGCACCTAAATCTTGTCATGAATCCTTGTCCAAGTAGCTTTCCTATCTATGAAATGTGATTACATAATATTTGATGTGACTCTCTTTGCTAGCTTGTTGATATTGTCAATAGTCAGCCATACAATTCGAAGTTAAAAATAATTAAATATAAAAAAAACGTGCAATTTGTACAACTGCATGTTAACTCTTGTCCTTGAAATGGGCATTAAACCAATTTGGAAAGAATATGTAAAAGTCATATTCATAAATACAGTTCTCATTCATGAGTTAGCTATCCTTGTTACCAAATTCTTGACTTTTATCTATCAAAAGTTACTTCAATTAATATGTTGTTATACAAGAAATATCACTTCTAATAAAAAAAAAAAAAAATTATTTTACCCCATTATAACAAAAATTTTCATTTATTAGATTGGAAATTAAAAGACTGATTTGTAGTTTGTGAAGGTTTTCATACTTCTCTTGTAGAAGTCTTGAGAAATAGTTCCTAGTCAATATTCTTTGCACGAAACCTTTTGAATATTTAAAATAAAGTTTCAATTAAGTGAATCGACTACTATGAGAGTGGAGAATTTAGCTTTAGATTTAATGTTTTGACACTTTTGTAACTTTACGTAGTTATGTGATATATTTCCCAATCGAAAGGAATAACTACTTGATATACTATTTGTCAACGGTCACCTTATAGAAGGTAGGGCTCATCTTGATAAAATGATTAATGTAAAGTCGAGCACTACATTCTAGTTTCAACTGGAATCTTTTAATTTTACTTTGTTTGCAACGGATCATTCGTGTATTATAACATTCTTGGTATTTTACTATATCGCAAGAAGTGGAGGATTTTTTTTTTTTTTTTCACTATTATGTGTGGTCATCGTGTGTGGACGAGAGAACTTAGAGCATTTGAGATCAAATTGGTCCCTTATTAAATTATATTTTATTTATCCACTAGGAAAGTGAATGAAATATAGAGTCCTTGCACAAATTATATTATTATATTTTTTTAAAAATGTCAAAAGGGGACTTGTGGCTTCTTTAAGCATAAAAGCGTCCTTCAAAATCAAAAGCAGTCTTTTTATATGCAAGTCCTTCCGCATGACAAAAGTCATTTTATATACTTTTCTTGACTTTGATGTACCATCAGTAGATTTTTCTTAAGCAATTTAGATGGATGTTGATCCTAGATTTGTGATCCAATCATTTCAAATCAAGAATATTTGACAAGAAAATAAAATAATCGTCGAATAACAAAAACGGACACAAGCATTTTTTAGCCTTCGATCCTGGAGGTTCAACGACACTTCTAACACTTAATCCCCTATTAAGTATCCGTTAAGATTAAGCTCGAATCTATTAGCACATCCCAAAAATAGGCAAGATTTCGATTACAACAAGAACGCCAAAGTTCTCAACTCTTGCATACATAGATCTCTCAACAATAATTGTAATCATTCCCACACGAGATATACGGTTTTAGCTCGTCAGATAACTCTCAGTTTCACTAAAAATTTAAGAGAGATCATTGAGAGGATGAGCTATACAAAGAGACAAAAACACAGTCGAATGAGAGAATGTTGTTAAGGTTCATAAAAAACCCTAAAAATCAGAATGCCCATACTTATAAGAGATGAGGCCTAACCGTGCAGAATCTACTACGTGTTAGCAATTCATGAAAGATGACTTTTGGTATAAGAAACGTGTCTACCAACATACGCTTTAATGACTCTTGAATCCTTCAGCTTATTGGATCATCAATTTCCGCAGCTTCATTAATTCAAACTCGACAGTCATTGAACCACAGCTTATTGGATCATCAATTTCAGCAGCTTCATTAATTCAAACTCGACAGTCATTGAACCAAAATACATGGGCTCACAAATTCCAGCAACCCAACCTCTACAATCTCCACCTTTGTTGTAATTTGTGACTGTACCATAGTGGATTCAAAGCTTAATCGGCATAACTTCATGTGCTCTTATTATGTGTCCACAAAAAAACAAATGATAGTTTAGTTTAAGATTCATTAGCTTCAAAGACTCTTTAACTTTTTCAATGGTATTACCTTTGTATGCATCAGCTGAATTATTTTAGTAAGAATTTTAACCAATTTAACATCACATTTTTCAAGTATATCTATAATAAAGTGAAAATTAATATTTATATGTTTGGTTCTATAATGAAAAATTGAATTTTTACTTAAGAAAATAGCAATTTGATCATCAAAGCCCTTCTTTAACTATAAATCCTAATTCATTCAGTAAGCCTTTCAATCAAAGCTCTTCTTTAATTGTCTCAGTAGCAGCAATATATTCAGTTTCAGTGAAAAATAATATAAGTAATCTTTGAAGTTGTGATTGTTAGGAATTTACGTAATCATGCACTGCAAAAAATAAAATAATTTCAATTCTCACCAAAGATCTGCTTTATATTTAGATAGAAATTGTGATAGAAATGATAACTTTTTGTAGATTCTGCAAAGCTCCTTTGCTGATCTTGTAACACGACAATCACGATTTGTAATCCATAGCTATTCAATTATCCAGCCTCTAATAAAAATTCACACAAGAAACAAAATTGAGAAACTAGGATTTTTACTTATCTTGTGCTAGCAAGAATAATTATGTTCTCTTCTAATTTTCTCAAACCCTAGCAGCCTATCAATATAAGTCCACGTGGACTTGGCCCGTCTCTTAACTTAATTCAGTCCAATATTTAATTAATTCAATTAATTAATTCGAATCTATTAAGAAGCAACTCAATTAATTAATTATCTAACACTTGGTTAATTAATTAATTGATGAATCTCATTCTTCTAATTCCCGTTTAGTGTGTGACTCATCAGGTTCCCAATTACAATGTCTAACAACGTGAATTATTATTTTAATCTAATCAAAATTGATAAATTAATACACCCCTTTTAATTTATCACTAATTCATATCCGTCGTCCCAAATTGATATCTAACAATGTATCAAGGTAATACGTGTGACAGAAAATGTCACGTGGTGTAACAAAATCAAACTTGTTTATTTACCATGTAACTATAATCTCTTTTTTAATATGATCCGATTAATTACGAAATAGGAAAATGTGTCAATCTTGATTATTAGTCATATTTATTATTCCACTATTAAATCAATATAAGTCGAAACTCATTTTTGACTTATGAATACATCTTGACCAAAGATTTCTTTATCAACTTAATTGAATGAAATGAAAATCATAATCTCTTACTATCTAAAAGTAGCGAATACTTTATTGATCATTCACAACCTTTATATGATTCTTAACATACATGAATGATGCCGTATTAGCGGCCTTTGACATAGCAACATCTAATATCATCAAAGTATAACTGTTTTTATATAAGGCACTATGATGACCTCAAGTCAAAAGACCAATTCTATTATCGAACGTTAGAGATTAGTCACTGACACTCAGATAGTTATCCGTGTGGAATCTCCACAATGGGTCTCCAATGTTTTGTTTTATAACAAAACATCTACGTGTTCATTTGAGTGTCACCACACTTTAACTTGTGAGATCAGCTACTTACTTCACAAGTAATAAATGTAGCACGTGATGGTCTATCCGTAATAAAGATATTCGTATCTTGTATTACTTACAACCACAGATGATTTAAGATTCAATCATATGTAATTTTTCTCTCATAATCATAATTGTTTGTGATTAACAAATCACTAAGATTTAAATCTATGGACTCTATTATTTAATTTAGTTTAATATTAATTAAATAATAGATCTGTCATAAAATTGCATCAATTATGTATTAAAAGCGATTATATTCAAAGTTGACTGGACTTAGGACATAACACTTACAAACTCCCGATTGCACCAGATCCAATCACTTATGTATCAATATCATAAGAGTTTACATGATAATCATGTTTATAATGCAATAACTCTTTATCACTGGATTTGCAATATTATCAACTGTGGGAATTCGTTCATTCTTTAAGTCATTTCTTTGTATCATCTCTCTAATGAGATGATACAACTTTAATACATGTTTGAATTATTGATGAGACCTTAGTTCCTTCGCTTGTGCAATGACTCTATAGTTATCACAATATAAAGACATGTGATCAACAATACTAGGAACTATTCCAAATTCATTAATAAACGTATTGATCCATACCGTAACTCTTTGTTGCTTCTAAAGCAATCATGTATTAGGTTTCTAAGATTGAATCTATGATTGTTTCATGTTTGGAACCTTTCTAACACACCGCTTAAGAATAAATCAATATCTTGTTTAAGATTTGCTATCATTCTAGCATGACTGGAAGTTAGCATCAATATATCCATAAACTCTCAGTTCATTTTCTCAATACAAAATCTCAAGATTTTGGCTATATAGACTAGGATAAGATAAGCAATCTTCTAGATTTATCTCCATAAATCAAGTTGCTTCTCCTATATCTTTCATGGAGATATTAGTTAACAACCATAATTTCAACAATTGAAGTATAAGGATGTCATTTTCTATTAATATGTTATCTATATATAATATTAGATATACGACAACGCTCATACTATCTTCTTATAAATACATTGATCTTCTTCGTTTTTTATAAAATCAAACTTTTTGACTTTTTTATCAAATCAAATATTTCAGCTCCATAAAGAATTGATTAAGCTTGCATACCTTGCAAGCATACTTGGATTCAAAACTTTCGAGCTATGTCATGTACACTTCATCTTACAAGTTCTTGCTAAAGAACACAATTGACATCCTTTTGCCATAACTCATAGTCATAGTATGTAGCTATTGCAAGCAAAATTTGAATGGATTTTAGCATGACTATATGTTAGAAGGTTTTTTCAAAGCCAACTCCTTGTCTTTGTTTATAACATTTTGCTATTATCCTCGCTTTGTATGTGTGGATATTTCCATCCATGTCGACCTCTTTTTGTAAACTCATTTACAAACTATGAGTTCTATCTCATTAGGTTGGTCGATCAATATCTAACATTGTTCACATACATAGAGTTCATCTCGAATTCCATTACCTCATGCCATCTCTTTGAGTCAACACTTGATTTTGTTTCTGCATAACTAGTAGCTCCATCGTCCTCGATTAATAATACATGATTAGTAATTATGGATTCACTCCTTCTTGAAGGTGAAATGATCCTACCAGATTTACACAGAGTTGACATGTCTTTAGGAGTCTCTACTTCCATATCAAGAGTATGTATCGCAGTAGGTATGGATCAAACTCAAATTCATCTACTTGGTTCACTATATCTGTGGACTCTTGAACTCTTTCAAGTTCTATTTTGCTCCCACCATCCTCTCATAAAATGAACATTTTTCTCTAGGAAGATGGTATATTATGAGACGAAAACTTTCTTCTCAATAGGTTTATAGAATTGATATCCAAATATCTGTTTTGGATTTAATGTGCTTAGTAAGCATCATAGTCCCAAACTTTAACATAAGCCAAATTGGTCCTTCTGCTTCTCCACAACTATTATGAAGTTTTCTTAACCGACATAGATGGGAGCAATGCATGATCTCAAAATGATTTTGGAAGGTTTGCATAGTTTGCTATTAATCGTACTATATCTAATAGTTTACGATTCTTTATTTCAGATACACCATTATGTTGCAGTGTATGTGAAGGAGTTCACTACAAGTAAATCTCATTCTCTTTTAAATAATCTAATATTTCATCTTTAAAATACCGTCATCTCGATCGGATCTTCGTGTGAGAATGTTTTTACCTAATTATTTTTCTACTTCTAACTGGAATCCATTGAACATTTTAAGAGCTTCATGCATGAGTTTCATCAAATATACATGGCTATTTTTGAAATAGTCATCATTAAATGTGATAAAATAGGAGAAACCACATATAACATTAATTGATATGGGTCCACATACATCACTATGTATTAGACCAGTAATTATGCAGACCTTTCTCATTTTCAAGTAAAATTAAAAAAAAATTGTCATTATGCCTAATAGGCATTATTCGTATTTGTCAAATGATTCAAAATCAATTGACCCTAAATATATTCAAAATCAATTGACCCTAAATATACATCTCTATATAATTTTGGAATTGCATCTTCATTTATGTGATAGAGTCTGCAATGCTAGATTTAGGTTTATTCAGATTATCACTTTTATGCATTTTCAATTTCTATATTCATTATAGAATACTCAGTATTTAGAATATAAATATCATTTTGTAATTAACCATAACTATTAAGATCTTATCAAGATAAAAAGGATCAATAATTGTCCTTAACATTAAAATACTTCATTTCCAAACATGAAATTCAGATAACGTTCTAATAATGGTGGGAACAAATTAACATTTCTCTAATTCCAATACTAAATCTAAAGGCAATGGCCAGAAATATGCTCTTAGGGGTAATGCTGCAACCTTTGCTCATTTTCAATATACAGGTTAACTTCTTCCATTTACAGTGTTCTACTTCTACTTAGTTTCTGCATCTCTATACAAATATGAGATCCATATTCTCTATCTAATACTCAAGAAGCTAATGAAATAAATATAAGCCTTGTAGCTTTTCTTCAAATAACCTTTCATTCCATGATGATATTAAAGGTCATTAGATTTGGTATTATCTTTCTTCACTTTAACTGTCTTAGCTATCTTGGATGCTTTCTTAAAGTATCATTTAGACTTCTTCTTACAACCTTTAGGGAAATTAGTGACTATGATTTGCCCATTATAAATTTTGATATTGGATTTCACAATTTTAATCAAGTTCAACAACTCAATGAGTGTGCATCTGAGCTTATTCCCAGCAAAATTCATAATTAGTATGAATAATTCTCTAACAAAGATTGCAAAATTAAGTCAATACTTAGCCGTCGCTGCAATTTCGTAAATTGCATGATAGGCCCCACATCCCAAAATACTTCACCCAATGAAAACTTAAAGGATTTTTTCTTGGTGGCACTGGCAGTATAATTACTTACCGGGCAGGGGTCGTCCTTGCCAATATAGCAACGATTTCCTGCCAGCGTAGCAGCATCACGAACCATTGCTGAACTCACCATAATGGTGATCACCGCTGCAATGCGGAGCGCGCGACAGTTGTCACTACTTTCGCCTCGTGGCGACGCGCTGAATGTGTTCCATTATGCATGCCAGTGCGTTGCAATGCGAGGCAACAACCTTTACCACCGTCGCCACCGCCTCCACGTTTAGATCCTTTTTTTTTTTTTTACCAATTTTTTTTCTTTCCAAATATAGATTATTGAAGATGAAAAGTAATTTTCTAATTGCTAGATTCAAGAATAAGAACAACAATCAACTTTTGATTGTTCCCAAATATTCAAAACAATTTTTAACAAGCACAAGGATGGCATTGATACTTCGGTTGAGAATTTACTTAATCGTGTACAACAAAAAATAAAATAATTTCAATTTTCACTAAGAATTTGTTTCGTGTTTAGATAGAATTTATTTTAGGAATTATACATTTTGTAGATTCTACAAACTCCTTTGCTGATCTCGTAACATGAACAGTTTGTCATTCATAGCTATCAAATTGTTTAACCTCCAATGAAAATTCACACAGGAGCAAGATTTAGAGAACTATGATTTTTTACATTTCTTGTGTTAGTAAGAATAATTATGTTCTCTTCTAATTTTTTCAAATCCTAACAGCCTATTCATATAAGCCCAAGTAGACTTGGCTCGTCTCTTAATTTAATCCGGTCCAATATTTAATTGATCCAATTAATTAAATTTGATCCATGAATTAATTAATTAGACAACACTTATTAATTAATTAATTGGTGAATCTCATTTTTCTAGTTCTCCTTTAGTGTATGACCCATTAGGTTCCCAATCACGATACCTAATAATGTGAATTATTATTTTGATTTAAACAAAATCGATAAATTAAGATACTCCTTTTAATTTATCATTAATTCACATTCGTCGTTTCAGATTGACATCTAGCAATATGTCAAGGCAATACATGTGACGGGAAGTGTTACGTGGTATGATAAAGTCGAACTTGTTCGTTTACCATGAAACTATAATTCATTTGTCAATATGATCTGATCAATTATGAGATATGGAAGTGTGTTAATCTCAATTATCAATCATAACTTTCATTCTATTATTAAGTCAATATAAGTTAAAACTCATTTTCGACATATGAATACACCTTGACCAAGGACTTTGTTATCAACTTAACTGAATGCAATATATATCATAATATCTTATTATTTAAGAGTGACGAATTCACTATTGATCTTTCACAACCTTTATATAATACTATGTAATGAAAATTTTCTAATAAGTTTTCCAATATTAGACTCTAAAGTATAAAAAACAATTTTTCATTTATTCTATCCATTTTTATTTCCATCCCCAGAATTTTTCTAATAATGCCTAAATTTTTAATTTCAAATTTCAACTTTAAATTTATTTATTTATTTTGATAGAATTTAGCCCCTATTTGGCCCCCATTAAAGTAATTTTTTTTATCTCTCATATTTTCAACAACACAATCTTTGATAATATAATATTACACTTAAATCGAAACTTTTTCTTCTTTTTCAACCATCCATTCTACAAAAAAATTCTACTATTCTACCCATGAAAATTTGAAATAATAAAGGCCAAACGGGGTATTAATGTCACAAAATTATGTCCAACTAGAAACATGTTATCAACATATAAAGGCAAATAGAAAAATTCAAAATTTACATATCTTTTATAATAGAAGCAGGGATCATGGTTAATTTTTGAAAATTAATACTTTATATAAAAGAACCAAATATTTTTACCATTACCTTGACGCATGTTTTAAACAATACAAGGATTTCTTAAGAGACACACTAATTCTTCTTTCTTTTATTTTCAAAACCTAAGATTGGGTCATATATATAGTTCTATTCAAAGAACCATAAACAAAGGCAGTTTTCACATCAAGTTCTTCTAGTTATAAACTAAATTGTGTCACAAGAGCAAGTAAGATTCTAATAGAGGTGTATTTCAAAAATGTTAAAAAAAAAATCAGTGTATATATTTCACAAATGTGAAAAAAAAAAATTCAATGTAATCCATTCATTCTCTTTGTATAAAGCCTTTACTACAAGCCCAGCCTTATATTTTTTATTATTAATTCTTGTATTTGAAAGACCAAGAACGGCTAACCAAGAGGAGGATGAATTGATCATCTAAAACTTTTTGAACATAGATGCAAATTTAACCAATTAACAAATAAGACAATAAGCAAGTAAGATAACACGAAAATAACAAGAGTAGGGAAAAAGAAGGCGCAAACGATATACGTCATCTGTTATCAAACTCTCCATTACGAGCAAGGTTTTTTTTTACACTATATTTGACTGACTTATGCACAATCCAGCCTTACAACGCTTCCGGTGACTTACAACCAAAGGAGTACCGATCATTTTACCACGTTGAACTTTCCGGGACTTCAATACGACTCATAATAAAAAACAAAAAGTGAAAAATTAAAAGTGAAAGTTTCTCTTTTAATAAATAATATGAACTCAATTAAGTATCAAGAGAAGTAGGTACAACACTTTAATAAAATGCAAAGAGTATAGCTTAAGTGTTGGTTAAAAAACTTTAACTGAGATAAATAATTTTTGCAAGTTTTGATCACTCAAAAAGTTTTTCAAGATTTAAATGTTTTTTATCTTTTAAAGATTGAAAACTAAGGTAGAAAAGATTATTAAATGATTCACTAAAATGCACAAGAATTGTTGTTACAAATGTGGTAGAGAGTAGGGTATTTATAACCATCAAACGGTCAAAAATTTTGTATAGATAAGTATTTTTATAAATTTCAATCGTCAAAAATGAAATACTTATCTTTTAAAATAATTTTTATGCAAGTCAGTTGAGAAAATGTTCGTCCATGTGCATGATTCTCGATCTCAATTGTTGTGTCTTGATTCTTTGTTAACTTTGTGATAATCACTATCAATACTCAAATTCAATTTATCAGAAATAAACGTAATTTGTTTGTGATAATCAAAACAAGAAGTCAACCATTAGGTCAACAATTTTTTCCTTTTTAATTATGACAAACAAGATGATTTGCAATACGAATATTAAACAAATTGAATTACGCAAAGAGCATAAGATTTAAATGTTAAAAATATCTTCCCTCTATCGATTTTACTTAAGTTCCCCCTATCAACATGCATAAAAAAAAAAAAATTAAGTTCTCCCTATTTCGCATAATCATTGCCCCGTGATTTGCATAATCATTTACTTATCTTCCAACTTTTGGCATAAGTAAAAAGAAACGATAGCACAAATAACATAAATGAAATTCATATAGAAGTCAACCATTCATAAAGAAATTTATGATTCATAAAATGCCATACAATCAAACAAAAGTTTGAAATTAGAAATTTATATTTCGAGAAACAAGAGTCATATAGCGAAGGTAGCTAACATAGGACAACTGAAATATGAGAAATAAGCTGAGGCGCCAAAGGAGGGAAGCGAGCATAAAAGTCTACGAAGAATGCATCCTGCATCTCAACCTGTTGTTGCTGCATCTCAATCTGTCGATCCTGGATAGCAGTCTGTTATGCTTGTATCTGAAGAAGTGGGCTACCTAGGCTATCGACGAAAGAGGTGAACGAATCGGTGCACTTGTGGAGGAGGTTATATTGCTCCTCGATAAATGTAGGACGGCCTCCGGATGAACGGGATGCAATAGAGAGTGGAATGAGCGGGAGCGGGAGCAGGAGCGGAAGCAGGAGCTTTAGTTTGTCTTCAGCATCTTCTTTAGCTTCTTCTTCGAAAGCAAGAATAGGGGCCCGAAGGTAGGTCAAATCATTTTGTGTGTGGCACTCACTGACCATGATGTTTGGTGATTTTCATGCGTTTAAGTGTTTGAATGTTTATGGTATGGTGGGTTGAAGTAAGACAAACATTTCATCGTCCAAGGAAATGTCAAAATGTTTAAAGATTTTGGTGAGAAGCATCCCGTAGCAAAGCTTCGACGTGTCGTGATGAATGGACCAATTTCATGAGACCTAATGCAATAGTAGAAAAATCTAATTTTCTGCCGACGAGAAATGAGCTGAGAATGAAAAGATCAAAAGTAATAACTTCATCACAGTAGCCTTTTATAGGTAAAATGACATGTGCTATAATGTTGTGTAGTACTTTGCATGGAAGAGACAATTGATTTGCACTAATTTTTGTTATATTTTCAAAATTCTTTCCGGTAACTTGGCGACAAGCTTCGGTACTCAAGGTTTAAAATAGCACGAAAAGTGTTTTGGTGATGACAATGCGTTTATTTTTAAGCAAACAAGAAACACTATCCGAATGAATATTTATAACCATGTTCTGATAAAAATCCTTCATGAGATGTGGACATGCAAGTTCCTCTAATGTGACAACCGAGATCTAACCTATATTTTCAAAAAATTCTTCTATATGAAATGCGGGAGCTTCAATGATAAAATCGGTGAAGTCGACATTTTTACCTATTAAAATTGGGGATTTTTCAAAAGGATTGTTCGATACCTAGGGCTCCAAGTCCATTTCTTCATTGGAAGATGGCAGCGGAGATCGTCGAACGATTTGCTTTACGCATTTTCCAGCCCATTTGCTATGTCGAGAATCCGACATTTTTAAATGTTGATGGGATTTCTCAAAATTTTGAAAAAAAAAATCCCAAAATATGAAGAACAAGGGTATCAATGTAGATCGCATAGAGCTAAGAGCTAATTTTGATGAAGGAATGTTCAATAATGTGACGAGTAGGGTGATTTTTAACCAAAAATAAACACTTTGAGTAAAGATTTACCAAAAATTGAAAGGGAGAGGAGAGGATGTGGTATATTTTTGAACGGATTAAGGAAGAAAATATGAGTTTTTGAAAAACCTAATTATCTTGGGTATTTGGATTAAAAGACGGATTAAAGGTTTTGACAACAATATTGGGTGATTTTGAGTGAAGTTAGAAAAGAAAAAGTGAATAAAAAATGAGAGAGTGAAAGAAAAGAGAAGACGGTCACGATTTGAAACTAGACCGTCATTGATCTGGATGTCCAGATCACTGTCCGGACATCCGAATTGACAATGTATTAAACACACTACCAAATCGGATTGTTCAGTTCGTCCGAACAAGTGTTGATGTGTTCGAACCCTTTTCTTTTAATAAGATATGATTATTAAAAAAAGACATATATGCAAGATTTTCATAAAAAAATTATACCACCGTATTTTCATCTATAATACCTATACCTCTTCGAATATGCGAGAAATGATCATGTGTCCCAATTTTTACAAATTTTAGCACAATATCTCCTTTTTGTACATGGTCACGAAGAAAGTGATGTCGAATTTCAATATGCTTAGTCCGAGAATGCAAGACGGGATTTTTAAACAAGTTGATGGCACTAGTGTTATCACACAAAATAGGCACATGATCATATGATAAGTATAAATCATAAAGAGTTTGTTTCATCTAAAGTGTTTGTGCACAACAACTTGCGGTCGAAATGTATTCTGCCTTGGTGGTCGAAAGTGCAATGAAATTTTGTTTCTCACTAGACCAAGACACAAGTGCAAAACATATAAGTGACAATTTTTGCTAGTACTTTTATGATCAACATTACATTTGGCTCAATCGGCATCCAAATAACTAATTAGGTCAATATGAGGGTCTTTTGGATACTAAAATCCTAAGGTTCTAATTCCACTAAAATACCTAAAAATTCTTTTTACCGCACGTAAATGTGATTCCTTAGGATTAGATTGAAATCCAGCACATAAGCATACATTGAACATAATATCCGGCCTCTTAGCAGTTAAATAAAAAAGGGATCTAATCATACCTCGATATTTCGTGACATTAACCGGAGTGTCATGCTCATCTTTTTCAAGCTTTAGAGATCTTTTCATAGGTGTATTCATAGGCTTAAGGTTACGCATCTCAAATCGTTTGAGCATGTCTCAAATTTACTTATCTTGGTTTATGAAAATCCCATCTTTTGAAGAATTTTAGTTCTCCCATCATGCTCATTTAATTTCTTAATTCATACAATTTGAAAATTCTTCACAAAGACAAATATTTGTAGCACCAAAAATAATGTCGTCAACATAGATTTGGACAATAAGCATATCCTACTTATGAGTTCTTACAAAAAGTTTAGTATTCGCTTTTTCAATTGAAAAACCATTTGAAAGAAGAAATTTGCTCAACCGTTCGTACCAAGCTCTTGGAAGTTGTTTCAAACGTAAAGAGCTTTTCTAAATTTAAAAACATTATCCGGGTACTTGTGATCTTTAAAATCGGGAGGTTTCTCAAAGGGATTAAAATCAGTTTTTAAATAGATTTTGATAAAAATTGATAAAATGTGTGGTTAAAAAGTTGTGAGATTCATAAATTTTATCTTAGATTAAAATTTGAATTCTAATCAATACTAAACAGCGGCTAAATTTTAATCTGTAAAAAGAAAAAGATAGACACTTAAATGAAATTCAAATGAACTAACAGTAAATACATACTTATGAAAGATTAAACAATATTTGTTTATGTGACATTAAATGAGGAAACAATTCAATTAAGTGGCAGAAATTCCAAAAAAATGACACATACTAAAAAAATAACAAACACCAATAAAAAAGTCCAACATTATTTTATTTGTATTTTTTTCATATATAAATAAAATTAATGTCTTCATCTGTTATAAAAAGCAAATGTCATTTTTAAAGGAGTTAGGATATATCACTGTTAAAAATTATTATGTCCCTTATCATCTAAAAGTAACATATCATGTCACTTTTGAGTAGTAACTACTACTATAAAAATTCATAGAACTTGTTTGAGCCCCATTAAATTGGAAAAATATATTTTGTAATCTTAAAACTAGTGCATTCTTGACTACAAATTTGCTATTTTTTTTTCCCTTTTAATTCCTATTTTGACGCTACCTCTGTTCGTTTATTTACCAATTACACTTCTTCATTCGTCAAGAGAGATTTTGTTATCCTTTCGAAATATTCTTGATAAACTTTGAAATACGTCTTTCGAACTTAAAAAATGATAAACGATGAGCTCATAATAATAGGTCAATAAATGGTCCCAAGAAATTGACTTAACAATCGAGTGTGCATTGTAATTTTGATTTTGACGTTGCCTCTTTCAACTTATATTATGGCGTTATTTTTCCACTTGTCGATGTAATTTTTTATCACCATTTTAAGGATTTGTTTGAGCACCATTTAATTGGAAAAATGCATTTTAAAATAATAGATTGATGAAAAATGTGTGATTAAAAAATTAAAAAAATTTTAAATTTACGTGTAATATTATTTTATTACAGAATGTACAATTAAAAAGAAAATTTTTAAAAAAATGGAAATTAAACAAGCTATAAAGTACACATTGGCAAACTTTGAAAAAGGTACATATATATGAATGGAGAGCCATCAACGTCGGTCGTGGGTGGGTTTGGACCAGATGGGCCCACCAAACGTGTTAGTGTCCCCCAACAGGCAAACACTAATCCAAGTTGTAGGGCCCATCTATTTTTGTCTCCTCTACTATGACCAATTCTTATTCAAATGTTTATTTTCACTTTTACGAAAAAACTCGATTTTGTAGTGTTTACATTACAAGATACAGGAATATCATCGTGTAGATTCCAGCTTCACCTAAATCGATTGCAGAGCCAGACGAGATCATGATTGGGTCATTCTTCTCACTTGTCAACCCCCGACTAGATGAATTAATCTTCATTTCTTTGAATTTAAGCGCTTGTTTGAATTCCATTCTTTTCGTAAGAATAAATTTTTAAATAGTGTATTGATGGAACATGTGTGATTGAAAAATAAAAAAAAAAATTTGAATTTACGTATAATATCATTTTATTGAAAAAAGTTTAGTTGAAATGATGTCAACATCCTGTGTTAAGAATGTATTTTTTCAAAGAATGTGACTCAAATAGGGGCTAATTAACTATATTCGAAACAATGTTGGTCTTGATGAAGAACGTACGTGAAATTTAGCCTTTGTTTGGTTTAACTAAAAAAATGATAAAAATTAAAGTCAAAATCATTAATTAATTTTAACCACACATTTAGGGTTTGTTCGGTAGTGATTTTGAGAATTGATTTTTTGATTGTTATAGAGAAAAGTGAATCTTACCTGTGAGAGAAGAAATAAAAAATGACGGCTCGAATAATAAACTAACAGTTAAAAAATTGATTTTTTTGGGAAAAAAATCCCACCAAACATGCACTTAATTGAACTTACAACTTTTATAAACTTTTTAATTTTAATCAAAACTATTGAAAATTTGATTTTTAGCTATAGTTGAACTTAATAGTACATATTTGGGAACAAAGTCAAACATTACTTATAACCACACGTTCATATCAACTTATTAAACATACATTTTGTGAGAACCATTTACTTCTCTTTATTATAATATCATTTTAATTTCTTTCAAAACAAGCCCCTAATATAAAAAATTTTGAACAATAATTTTTATTTTATCAATTCCATAAAAATAAACTTGTTTCTATTTTCACACAAACTAAGAAAATTTAATTAAAATATGTTGGAACGATAATTTTACTTACTTATTTTTTTTCCCCTAATAAGCCCCTGAATTGAATCATGTTAGTTCATGTTTATTGATACCAAGGAACATTTAAAAGGGATATATTAGAAAATTAAAAACATTAATTATACTCTCGAGTCTTGAGGATGTTTGGTGAGAATTAAAATTAGATTTTTAGTAGATTTTGATAGAAGTTTTTGAAATGTATGGTTGAAAAATTGTGGAATCCATGAAAGATATGATTAATATTGATTGTTTGACTTTACTTAAATTAAAATCTGATTTTACTCTAAACCAAACGAGGGCTCAACAAGAAAATTGATCTATAATTTGTAACAAAGACATCCCTCGATATCAATTTTTTTTTTTTTTTTTTTTTTGTGGTATTGACCACGTGACCTCCATTTCACAATTTGTTTGTTGATCTATAGGTTTACTCTAACGTTTATTACAATAACTAAATTCTATACAATCTAATTTGATCTACTTATGTAAGTCGAAAAGGGACATCGCGACTCAATTTTCCAGTGTTGAAGTGACCTGCATACTTAACATGGTCTGCTTGAAATTATATATTTTTACACTTTTCTATGTTTTGGGATACATGGTCCATGTACATTGCTTGTATATTCGAGCCCGACCTGAATGACAACCCATGCTCGAGCTATATTTTTACTTGTGATACGAAACGTGTAATTTTATAATATCACTACCTGAAAAACTAGTATACATTTAAATAACATTTTAACATACATGTCCCATAATTGGTGAGTGTTTCTATTTATTTACATTGTCTAACTACCTATTTTTAGTTTCCTTAAGGCTCATAGCATATATCTAGCAACACTCATATTTTGAAGTGGAAATTACACTCATCCATATATTTTAAGATCCAACTTTAAGAATCAGATCCAAAGTTTGTTTATTCAAAAATTAGATATAATTAAAATTTTAAATAATAATAATAATATTATAAAAATTATTATACATATCCACCCGACAACCATTTACCCTATCAAACACTAATTATTTTTCAATATCTTCTTTCTCTCTCTATACAGCTACAACCACCCTCTCTCTCTCTCTCTACACCCCCACCCCCCCCCCCTCTCTCTCTCTCTCTCTCTCCATACAATGGTTAAGCAATGGTGATGAGCGCGGTCAGAGAGACTACGACGAGTGTCATGCACAGAGCGAGAAGTACCGACACCGCTACATTTACTCTCATCAGAGCGGCTATGGGTGGTACTGTTTCTTGTGTGAGATCAAGTGAGCATCCCACCGCTGTAAGTGAGATCACCATTGGTTCAACTCACTAACTCTTACCTCTTGTTCCGTTCCTAATTTAGTCCTATCGTATGTTGTAGTTGAGATCTACCGTGTGCCGTGGCAAGGATTTATAGCTCCGTGATCTGTGTGGATTTTTTTAGTAGTGTTTTTAGTTGGTGGGTAGGGGTTGTGTGGTGGCTTTGTTGGATTTAGCGGTGACGGAGGTTATGTTGGATCTGATGGTGGCTATGATTTTATTGGTGGCTATGATTGAAGTTGAAAATGGTGGTTTGCTAGAAGTGACGGTGTTGATTTTCTTGAAATGGTGATGTTGCTATCAGAAGGTGGTGGTGGTGGCGGCGACGGTGCTACTAGAAGCAGTGGTGACGTGGTGCTCACAATTTATTTAGTTAAATGTGACCATTAGATTGGATAATCTGTAACTAATAAATAATATGTGATTGATGAAAAAGATAAACCATGATAAAAAAATAATGTGTAACCTAAAAAATTGTTAATTAGTGATCGATAATTTAATAATTTGTAATTGTATAATAAATTGTGACTTATAATATTTGTGATTTGTGATCGATAAATAAATTATGAATTATAAATTTTTGATTTGTGAGCAATGAACAAATTGTGACCTATAAAATATTTTAATTGTAACAATAAAATAATTTTTGACATATTAACTATTTAGTTAGTCACATATTATTTTTCGGTCAAAATTTAAAATTTTAAAACAAAGGTTTCAAATTTAAATTGTAACCATAAAATAAATTTTAATAGATGTCCGAAATTTGAATTTTGAAACCTTTATTTTTTGTTTTTAAAATGAGTGACTTAGGGAACGTTTGTTTTGCCCTTTTTTAGTCATTTTCCGTTTTTAATTTTCGAAAATGTTTAAAACGCGTTTGATTACTCGTTTCCGAAAATGTATATCTGAAAATAAGGAAAATTTTATAATTGAAAAATCAAAAGGATTTTTTTTCTTTCCATTTTGAGTATTTTCTGTTTAAAAACTCAAAATACGGAAAACGCTCAAAACACGTCCTTTTCTGGCTCCTTTTTTTTGTGTAAGGTATGCTCTATAGCACTCTTAAAATAGTAAAATCACAAAGTTTAAAATATAAATTATCTGATAATATATTAGCATAAAATTATTATATTTTACTAAATAATTAAATTAATTGAATAAATGCCATAAAACAATTTCTAAACATTTATTATTTATTATTTTATTTTTGTAGCAAGAAAAAATAGTATATCACCAAGTTTAAAATATATATTATCTGGTAATATGTTAGCATAAAATTATTATGTTTTACTAAATAATCAAATTAATTAAATAAATGTCATAAAACAATTTATAAACATTTATTATTTTATTTTTGTAGTAAGAAAAAATAGTAAATTCACCAAGTTTAAAATATATATTATCTGGTAATATATTAACATTAAATTATTATGTTTTACTAAAATAATCAAATTAATTGAATAAATGCCATAAAACAATTTATAAACATTTATTATTTTATTTTTGTAGTAAGAAAAAACAGTAAATTCACCAAGTTGAAATATATATAATCTAGTAATATATTAACATAAAATTATTATGTTTTACTAAATAATCATTTTACTTGAATAAATGCCATAAAACAATTTCTAAAAATTTTAAACCAAATGTATTTTTTAATTTTTTGTTTTGAGAAACTGTTTTACAAAATGAAAAACCAAACACGTTTTCTATAATTCGAAAAATGTCCCCTCAAAAAAAAACGAAAATGCAAACCAAACGCACACTTAATTTCCTAGTTATGATTTTTTTCCCTATTTTGAAATATAAAGAGCATTTAGATTTTTATTTTTTATTTTTAAAATAAAAGAGAGAGTAGTCAACTAACACACTATAAATACTCTTTATTTTGCTAATTCTTATACACAGCTTGTTTGGAAGGGATTTTTTATCTCAAAAAATTAATTTTTTGACCGTTATTTCTCCATTCCAGCTGTAATTTTTGACTTCTTCTCTCACAGGTGAACCCCATTTTTCTTCTAACGGTCAAAAAATCAATTTTCAAAATCCATCCCATACGAGCCTATAATGATGTTAGATTTTTTTATTCATTTTTATTACTTGCTTCTCTTTTAAAAAAGTGGGACTCTCTGTATTTAAAGAGCCAATCTCACTTTATTTCTTTAATTTTTAAAGAGGGAGAGTTTGTTAGACTTATGAAAATAAAAATTGATTCCTTAAAATAGAGTGCATATTGAAAATATTAATAGTGAATGATTAGTAAAACTTAAATTTTTTAGGAATTTATAAATTTTGAATCTTATGAAATATATGTATAATAAGTAAATCATGAATTATAAAATCTGTAAATTGTAAGAATAAAAAATATAGTGATCAATTTATATTCAAACTTAAACTTTGCAAAGTAAAATATTGAATGCACTTTAACTTGGTATATTTTTTTGACCTAGTAGTAAGTACGTGCGTTACACGTCTTATGTATCGATAAATGATATATGTACTATTTTTGAATTACTAATATCATTTTTTAAAATAATAGAGGTAATTGATATTGTTAAAAGAAAAATTACAATTACATATATATAATATAAAGTTTTTATGAAATTATGTATATAATGTGATTACAATAATACTTATTTGTGCACAATTTTTTTTTTTTTTTAGTGATCGAATGTCCCACTTAATATATTAATGCAACCCTTAGCACATTTGTTACCTCATTAATACAACATTTCAATTTTTTAATCTCAATTAAATAATAACCTAATGGATTGATTATAATGTAAATCATAAAAATTAATAAGAATTTTGTTGATGAAAAATAAAATTTGCTTTGTTAATGAAAAATAAAAACTCAATGGATGAATTATAATGTAAATCATGAAAATTAATAAGGATTTTGTTGATAAAAATTAAAAATTACTTTGTCGATAGAATGTCAGTTTTACTCCTTATATTAATTCTAGTAAATATCAATTAAACATTTCACCACTTATATTAATTCTAAATCAAATGATAAATATTAAGTAAATTGGTAAGAAGGGCTTTGTTGATGAAAATTAAAAATTATAAAGAAAAAAACCAATTGAACGTTAGGCATTGGATTTTCGTGTGTAATTTCTTTTTTATTCATTGAATGTCCTCATTAATATATTAATGCAACATTTAAAATATTTGCTACCTCAATTAAATAATAACTTAATAGAAGAATTATAATGTAAAGCGTGAAGATTAAAAATTGCTCTAGTGATGAAAAATAAAAATTGCATGAATTATCATGTAAATCTTGAAAATTAATAAGGATTTTGTTGATGAAAATAAAAATTGATTCGTTGGTGGAAAATAAAAATTCTAAGAACAAAATGGTCAATAGAATGGTAAGTCATTGCTTTCTTTTTGTTTTTGTTTTTGTTTTTGTTTTTATTTTTTGTAATATAATTGAATGTTAGTTTCACTCATTATAATATATTAATTCTAAACTAAATGATACATATGAATTAAATTGGTGTTCCAATTATGATGGTATAGTGGGCATATAGGTGAATATTTAGGGGTAGATTTGGTATTTAAAAGTTTTTCTACCATCCCCACTTTTAATATATCAATAAAGCTATTTGTACATTCAAGGTTGACACTCCTCTCACAAGAGAAGGAGGCCCACATGTAATAAGATAATTGCGGAGCCCCCTCTTGTGAGGGAAATGTCAATCCCGAATGTACAAATAGTGAAGTCTCAGACAGGCTAAGAAAAAAATCAAATAACAGACTGATTTGGCAGAAATTAATTAGCTTTTTTCTTTGAAAGTGTCCAATTACGCTTCGACACGTGTCTACCTATTTTTGAGCCTATCTCTATCTTTATTGTTTTTTTTCACTCGTTGGCTACCGGGCTGCCACGTAACCATTGAGCCCACGCCAATGTCCGTTCTGTTGTGGGACAATCAGTTACGGATCTGAAACGGGATTTAAATTCAACTCCGTAGCGGACTTCAAACCATCATTAAATCCGACTTTCTTTTTCAATTGAAGACAAAGCAAATAGCTGACTCCCAATTATTAATTGCCACATGTTGGTTTATATTTTGCAGCCTCATTTTGGGATCACTGTTTGTTTGATTTTATTACGTCACATCATGAAACTTTCATGACTCGCGGGGTGGCGTGGTGTTGGGTGGTTGGAGTGGGGTTGGGGTTACACATTTATCATAACGTGTCATTTAAAGAGTCAAAATCATTATTTAAATTTATAATAATTATATTTAACCCTATTTGGTAGGAAAATTCAAATTTTAGTCTAAATTAAGTCAATAAATAATTTTAACTAAACATCTTATGAAATCCATAATTTTTCAACTACGTATTTCATCAATTGCTAATGAATTGAAAGTTTCAATACTCTATTCCTCATATTATTCAAATATATTCGAACATTTTAATCATCGATTCTGCTATGTATACATTCGAATTGATATTCCGAATGACACTCCACACGCATGAGAATGGGGCCACAATTGTTTTATTAGGCTCGGATGCCACCACTATATGTATGGAGTGTCAACCCGAATGTACACACATTATTATTGTTTAATCATTACTATCTAAAAATATATATTAATTAAAAAGTGATGGGAAACAACGAATACTTATCTTGAGAAGGCTTGCACGTGTCTCTCATATTATACTTTTTGATCCAAATGCATTCCTCCTATTGCTTTCGTTGTTATCAAAACGATAAAAAGTATTTTCTTGAAAGAACATATTATAACTAATTATTATGAATCAAAAATCTTATTTATCAATTGACTCTAATGTACAAAAATAGAATTTATGACTAGGATTATGAAAGGGCGAATTTAATTTACGGTCAATGTAATTTGATCTAATTGAAAATTTGATCCTTCCATTTTAATTTGTGTAAATTAAAGCTCCCGTTTGACCTCCATTTTATGGAAATGAAAATGAATAGTTGAAAAAAAAGGAAAATTTTTCGACGTATAATATCATTTTATGAAAGATTGTGTAGTTAAAAATAAGAGAGAGTAAAATAGAATGTAATGAAATGAAAATTAACGGAGGCCAAACGGGGCTGAATCACTATAGATTAATTTTGAATTGGTCAATTCGTTCAATTTTATCAAATTATAATATTACAACCTGACGTGGCCATTAAATATTGACTACAATCCTATCTGGCCATCATCCAAAAGAAGTGATATAATTGAAAAAAGTCTATAGTTTGAGTTATTATCAATTTACAAATGTAATGTGTAGAACGAGTTTTTTTAATGCGTTACAAGCTTTTGAATTTCCTTTTGGTACCACCACATTTTAGCTCTTTGCTTCATTATTAACAAACACATCATGTGTTTTATAGGAGAGTGCTTCCAATGTTTCGGTTAAAAGGGAAAAAGTTTGATTTAAGGAACTTATCAACACTTGATTTTACGCCTCGAACAAGATTAACGATAAATTCGCCAATAAATATTTACTTTAAAAGGTAATTGGCGAATTTAGCAACTAGTCCTAACTTTAAATATTGGCATAAAACTCCCTACCCAAAATGTTCATTGTGCAAAAATAATCTTTGGATCTTGCTGCTCAGCCAGGGTGGGAGTTCCGACTACTCACATACAAGGGGGAATGGTGCATTTTTGAAGTGTTATTTTAATGAGGTCGGGACCCACCTCATGTGAGTAACCTGTACAAAATCTGGTAGAATGACCTTGGTAGAATAGCTTTATCCATAATCTTTTGGTCAATTTCTATTTGTTTGACGGTTAAAATGTCAACCTATTTTTACAAAAAGACTAAAATGCACTTCCATTTACTACAAACATAAGATAACTAGAAAAAAAAAAAAAAACGACACGACATCCACTTAAGTAGATAATATAAAAAGGCCGAAAACTGAAAAAAATAATAATTGAAAATTAAGTAAAAAAAAAATAGTTGATCTATTACTTTCACGACTATGACAAGCCCAATATATTCATAATACCACCGTCAATACCAACATCGCCACCAAGAAACCACCATCCACCACCACCAGGATCTACATATATACATCATACATAAATATTGAGAATGTGGGTGTTAACAAATAGTTAAAAAAATATAATGATTCAAACATATAAAGAAATAATCATCCTTTGAATATAATATTGAGAATGTGAAATGAGAAATCAGACATTTTCATTATTTTCTTCTAATGTATTTTTGTTGGGGTAGGTTATTAATTGACTTCAAATGTCGTTGTAATTCACACGTCTTTGACACTCACAACTCTCAACAAACATCATAAAAATAATAAAGTGAATTAATTCACCACGTGTCACGTTTTCCAATTGAATATATTCCTAATATTTATAAAATTGAGCAAGTAATTTATATAGAAGATAAAATTAAATAAGCCCTTGTTTGACAATCATTTTTTCAATTTTTTTTCCCATACTCATTTTTAACTCACACAGTAAACAACTCTTTACGTAAATTCAAAATTTTTTCATACTTAACCATACATTCTTCAAAAATTTACTATTCAAAAACTCATTTTATTTCCAAAAAATTCCGTTAAATTCGTGTGATTGATAGATTATTTTATGTAAAGGGCCATGCTCACAAAACCAACCATGACTATCTTGATGCCTAACCATGACTATCTTGATGCCTTGCTGTTCTATTGTTGATATGAATTGCAAAAAGTCAAAACTTTTTATTGTTTAATTAAGCACACCAAATAAAGATATATTTATTAATGTTATCCAACAAGAATGCTTATTAAAGAGGATACTGTTGTGTGAAAAGGAACCGTTGTGCTTCATTTATTATTCCTTTCCTAGAATCAACCCACCATATTAAAAAAAAAATGGTTGAACCCCAATCTTGAGGGTCCCCTACCGCCTCGCCCTTAGAGCTTTGTGAGGGAGGTAAATCGCGAGATGTGTTCCAACAGGCCAAGAAATAAGAGTTGTCTGTACACTACGCTTACAAGGAGTCCAATTTCACATTTCAGAAATCGAGACCCCACACTGCGACTGCCAGCAAAGCGCGAGATGACCTCACTTCTATCCTTTGCACCACTAGACTATGCCTTGAGGGGCAAACCCACCATATTCAAATAGTGAAGAGATTTCATCCGAAGAGAAAATAGTTCCTCCAATCTGGTATTTTTCACAAAGGAAACATAAACACGTGCTCGCTCAACCAACCAATTGGAACAAATATTATTTGCAAATGAATTCATCGTCCAATTGCTATGCCTAAATCAGATCCCATGTACTAAAAAATCACTGAAAACTGCCCAAGCTCCACTCACATAATGTCAAATGTAGCTAAAATAAATCATATTCAAACAGTTGACATCATAATTACCGGGCAGAGTAACACAAACGGAACTTTGCTCGACGGGAAAAATTCTTGGGAATGTAGTCATCGATAAATATAAACTGTAAGACATTTTTAATTAATTTGAAAGTACGATCTCAATCGACTGTTATAGAAATTGACATTAACAAATTAGACTTGAACTAATATAATATTAGTTGCTACATTGACAGTTTTGTTGACATCTCATGATGTGACAAGCAATCTGCACATTTATTTGAGTAAAATTTATTCAAACTAATGGCTAGATTTTTTGCACATCATGAAATGTCAACTAGTTTGTTCAAAATGAATGTCAAAGTAGGATTTTCCATATAATCTTTAATTTATTGGAGCTTAAATCCTCTGCATCTAACAAGTTCTTCAATGGCTTCAATCAAGAAACATTTATTAATTGTGGGCTTAAATTGTAAGTGTTTAAAAATGAAAGTTCGTAAAATTATACCAAATAAGTGTTTAAAAATGAAAGTTCGTAAAATTATACCAAAGCCATACATATGTATGCAGAATCTATAAATGTCAATAGAAGTTGATGGAAAAAAAAAAAAATTCTATATCCCACTAAAATTTTGAAGTTTGACATGTCAAAATTTGATTTGAGAAACAATCAAGACTACAACCGAACAGATATAAGAAAAATAGATCTAGACTCCAAAATTACACATCTTTACATAGGACTTTACATGCCCACGTGAAAGTGGGATTCCAAACACCGTAAAAGTTTCAAACATCTTCCACAAGTTGAAAAGTACTGTCAGTTGGATATTGGTTAAATAAATCGAGAATTGAAAATCGATTAAAGTGATTTCGTATCGACTTCGGCCAAATACTCAAAAGCTCGACTCAATCCCTTTAGGCAAAATTGTTTGCCACTTCGCCGCTTCGGGGCGCACAAACAGGGATCGACCTGTCCAGTCAGGTCGCGGGGGTCGAGGGGGCAGCCTCCCCCCGTGGGGGCTCAGGGGCAACGCCCCCGAAAGAGAATTTTGATTTCTCTGCATGTATTGAAGGGTATATTTGGCATTTCGAAAATCAATATCGGATGAATGAGAAATTACGAAAAAGGACGAAAATCAGGTCAAAATATTTGACCGTGCGACGTGAATAGACACCTTTTCATAAAGGTGCATTGTTTGGAAAGGGTGCATGACTTGGCCTCAACCATTTCGTCCACACCCTTTCATGGTCTATAAATAGGACCCTTTGGGTGTCCTATTTCTCACAATTTGATATGCAAAACATCTCTCATCCTCTCTTCTATCCAAAATCAAAATCATTTCATTTATTTTGATTTTCCTTCATCCTTGGAGTACATAAACCTAAATTTAGTTCGTTGTACTTGTGTTTTGGAATGCTATAAACACAAGTGTAGCCGTTGTATTTTGGGAGTCGATTGCCGAAATCCGTAAGCACCGTTGCGGGGCAAATTCGACTTAAGGACAAAGAGTCCAACTCTTGCCTCGACTTTGTCCCTACTTTCTTCTTCTCCAATTTCCGGCACGGATTTAAAAAACCATCATTATACTTATTTTGGCGTCACTATTCACAAAATTCTTCCAACACTGCCAATCAATCAATTCTTGTTCATTCTATTTTCACACGTGTGTATCAAACAAGCACTCGCTAACTTAGTTACTAATGACTTTAAGTACACAAAACAAGTCTGTACAAAAACTTAATTATGTAAACTAAGATCGCGTATTCTGCAACTCTCAAAACTGATTAACTCTCAAGTTTCAAACAACTAACCTAAGTCTACATGTGCGAAAAATGTAAAACCATAAGGACCAATGATAGGGAAGGGTGTCTAGGATTCCATGTGAAGCATCTTCGAACCAAATAAATCTGACAAACAGCTGCTACAATGGGAAATTTTCTGCATAATGTATCAATCTCAATTGAGCTACACAATGAAACAAATTCAATGCTCAAACCTTTAATGTAATGCAAAAATTCATACAGAAAAACTTAAGTGCATCGTATTAACTCCATGGATCATCCCATCCTTTGGGTCCGTCTCTTTTTACAAATTCGATTATTGCCTGGACTGCTTCCTCAGTTCTGTTAGATAGTGAATGGTTTCCATAGTTGATTTCAACCTTTTCTGCACCACCTATTGCTCTGAACAACCTGGAAAAGTTCATAGCACGGATGAAGAGACAAGTAAAATACCCCCAAAAAAATGAATTCAACTTAGAACGTATGGATGCAAGTTATACAAAGAGTCGTTCTTGCCTATTGACCAATGCTTTCTTGTCCACGTAATCTGGTACGTATTCATCAGCCATGGAGAACATCACCTACAGAGGAAGAGCATTCTCTCAAAACAAACAAGGTATTGTGATTATAAAGACGTATTATGAGGTTCGTTTTACATCCTTATTTACATTCAAGTTTTTGTCCACTTAACACGTAATTCATACAGTGTCCTGATATATTATTAACTGCACATCATATACTCGGTTTGGTTCAAAATAGGCTAAAATCAATCCCCTTTAACCCCTAGAAGTATCCACTATCACGGCAAATAGAAAACTAAAGTTCATTAAATGAACTTGGGAATCATTGTACAAACTAAAACCTATTTCAGAATAAAAAAGTCATCATCAATGCTGTTCTTCCGTTGCACTACATGGGTCCATAAATAATGCTCCAATTGTAAGTGTTGTATCTTAGCTATATGCACGTATATCTTCCAATCGTATAAACAATACATATATTATATAGATTAAATAGACCTCTGTGGAATGTGGTGCCTTCAAGTGCAACTATAAAGCAATATTAGTTTGAGAGCATGTTTGGCTAACTTTGAAAGTAAGTATAAGTTGATTCGAAGTAACCTTTTTGTTGTTGAACACATTTGGATAAGTTACTTTCTCCTTACTTTTTAAGTTAAAAAAGTTATACATTTCTAAAGTAACTCTTACTTATAATTGAAATATGAGCAATTAGATAAAGAAGTATTTATCTTAAATTTACTATTCTACTTATTAGTAAACTTCTTAGGCTTAGTCAAACATACTCTAATTTATTTAAACAGTCAATCCTACCAGGCAAGGTATGTTGGACATGTGTCCAAGTTTCTGTTTCAACTGGTCTTCACTAAAGTCAGAACTGAACATGTCGTCATCACCATTGTATGCACAAAGCGAATGATACCTGCATGACAAAATAGTGCTGACAATTCAACAGATTGTTGGAAAATCAAATCATACAGAGAATGCAGAGAACCGCATTTGAAGTCACATTTCTACAACTCTCACCTATAGGCCGTTATTGGGGAATCTGGATTGGCTTCCAGAGGCATCAATTCTGATCCTCGACCTTCACTAATCATCGTTGAAGCTAAATCAATCATGGAAGCAGTTTCCGGGAGAGTGGCTTTGAATTCCCGGTCACTCGCTGGAGCCTGAATAGTTAATCAATGCGATAGTAGATGATGAAATTGAAAGCACGACATCGAAGTAATATAGGCAAGCAATTTACTACAGGATCATTGAAATAATGGCCAAGATCCACCTCCACGCTATTGTAAAGAGGCTATCAAATTTTAGAGGCATAAAATTAATCAAAATTATATGCAAGGCTGACAAGTTGCTATTGGATAAAGCATTATAAATAACCCTTATCCCAGAAAATTGAAGATCCAATAACTTTTAGATCTTGATCTATTGACCCTATGGGCAACTTCGTTTTTTGCTTATCACTTTAATGAAAGGTAAGGTACTTTTATGGTCAATAAACTTTTTGTTATGTTTCATAATGATGATTACACTTTATTATCCCATATTATCCTTTAAAATTGAAATGGTTTCAAATGTGAGATTTATTGTAAAATGCCGGTAGCTGAGTAGCACGGAATCTTCATACGTGATTTGCATGTGCGTTTTCAAAGACCCCATTCATAAGTAGAGTTAGAAAGTGAGAAAAGAAAAATAAAATTAAGTATATTGGTCAAATGGAACAACTTATGATGACTAAAACAGAACTTCTACCCTAAACTCAACGTAGATGCAAACCTCTAAGCACAAACACTTTAACTATAGTAACGTGTCCGTCACGCGTCCAATACCAACACTCTTTTGGCACTCTACCATAATCATTTTTCTTTCCTTTTTTGCAATATTATATATTTTTAACTAAAAATTATTTGTAAATAACAAATATGCACTCATAGTTAAAATATTTATATAAGAAAGATTAATATCAAGTATAAACTAAATTTATACTGTATAAATGAAGAAGCTTAAAGAATTTATTCAATGTGTCGATGGCGTGTCGTGTAGGTACTTTTTTGAAAAATCACGTGTCGAAGATACAAACTCTGATGTGCATGCACATATTGAGCATCCATACTAACCACCATTGCATGCTTCCAACCAAACACTCAACTGCTAAATAGAATAATAGTTCAGATACAACATGAAAGTAGTATTTTTCTTATTCTGTAACCTCATTGTGCATCAAGTTTGAGAGCCGAAGGCCCAAATTGACTTGTACAAAACCTGTACCATTTTCAGTTAAGATACAAAATGTTTCAAATATAAATTTCAGATTAGATTGTTTCTGCCTTCACCAATAATCATTTTCAGCATACAGATACCACTTTTCGTTTGCTTCTCCAAATGTAAGCTTAGTTAGAACTTAGATGCTATACTAAGATGCACACGCCAAAAGTTCAAATCACTGAAAACTCTAATAGATAAACATCATAAACACTAAACACCAATTACATGGAAGAGTTACCTGCAAAATGGCTGCACGCACTGCTCTTGAACATGCTGCATTGGTACGCATGTAATACACAATATCCTATACACAATAAAGCATATGCCGTGAATGTCACGTGCCATCTGATTTTTTATGGCTAAAGCAGAATTACATCAAAACACAGGATCTAAGCTCAAAGAATAAATTAATTACCTGGCAGCCAGTACTGTGTCCAAGTAGTACCACACCTTCCGAATCTTCTTTGTTTATCAAGTAACTTATCAATTGATCAAGCTCCAAGGCATCCTTTAATAGACAATGCAATAACATAACAATTTAGCAAACAAAGTGAAACTACAATATAGCATTCAAACATCACATTTCGTGATGTTAGAAAAAGCCAACATTTTGAAGCACACTATATCAGCAAGAAATATTACATGATTCAAAGTAAAGTCAGACCATGAGGTCATGAACTAACTCGTAATAATTAGCAAATACTGATTGAAAGCTTGCACAAATAACATAATGTACCTGATGTTGACATCATCATCCACCTACGTTTATTTTATTTTATTTGGACTTTTATTTTGTTTATTTTAGTTGGACTATTATTTATGTTAGTGGACTTGTATAAGGGGTTTGGTCCAAGCCCGATCTCTTTAGGGTTTTGTTTTGTTATTTAAACCTAATTTGCCATGTAATTGTGTTCTTCTATTTGTTCTGCTAATTCTTCTTCTACCGTTCTTTTAATCTCATCTTTTTTATATATCTGTTTCATGTTCTATTGGTACTGCATCAAATTGGGTATCAGAGCCAAAACTTGGGTAAGTTTAATCTACAATTCAAAAATTCTTCTTGCCTTCTACAAAAAATTTATTGGAACAGCACAAGTGAAAATGATTTAGCGTAAGAGCATCAGTTTTCATTTTTCAGTTCTTTAGGGCAAAAGAAAAAGTTGTTACTGTTCATGCCCGAAAATTTCAATTTTGTCTTTTCATTAGTTTCTAGGAAAAAAATCATTTGCTGTTGCTGCTGCCAGACAAATTGCATGCTGTTCCACAAAGTCTAACCCTAACACTCAAACCTACTTACAATCGGCCCACATAAGAAACCAGCCCAATTCTTGCAATCACATACACCAACAGCAAACCCTAGCCCATTATATAAAATACCCAACCAAGCCGTCACCTCCAACCTAATTACATCAATCCAATAACCTAATTACATCATCCCAATAACACCAAAACCCATATAATCAATACCTAATCTCATTATCATTTAACCTAAATGGCTTATCGACCAATCCATTGCCGACAAACCAATTCCTCTTCCAGAAATTCGGTCTCTCCAAGCCTGCGATCCTTCTACCGCGATCTCCGCCAACGGCTCTCGTCGCTCCTAACGCCG
>NW_019234759.1:188562-193784 GCF_002742605.1 Olea europaea var. sylvestris
CCTCTTCCAGAAATTCGGTCTCTCCAAGCCTGCGATCCTTCTACCGCGATCTCCGCCAACGGCTCTCGTCGCTCCTAACGCCGACATTGGCTATCCCCAAACCTCCACATCCAGAAATTTGATTTCCCCTAACTTCATCTTCTCTAATGCCGACATCTCGAGCCTTCGCCCCACAATTCATCAACTCTACAGTTTCTTCACTGTAGCCACTAATTCACACACCTGCTTTGTCACCGTCATCATCATCTTCATATCCCCACTGGAAACCACCACCAGTCTATTCACAAATCGGTAATATAATAACAGAAAATTCCACCACCCACCACAAGTACCACCACCTTAATCTGGAGGCAAGCCCAATCCTTTAACAATTGTACTGCCCTTGCCTTCGCATACACAAAAATACCACCACCACACCTTAACCAGTCACCTGGCTCACCTAATTCCCATCACCCAGCACTTAGTAGCCACAACCACTGAAGACAAAGAGGACCAGTTTTAAATTACCGAAGCATAATCTATACATCACACATCAGTCCAGCATTTTAAGTTACTGAGGCATCATTTTCAAAAGTGCCCAACCACCATCAGATTCGAGAGCAGCTCGAGTTGTCGCCTCACTCAATTACTCATGACTCAAGAGTATTCTTATCCATATTCCACTAGAGACATACCAAACGGAAAATTATAATTGGGCACAACTTGATTCTTTGGGTCTCAAAGTACATCGCCAGCAACTTCAAGCTCTCATGGGCATCGACTCTACAACTCTACTACAGGGAGTCACTGCTACTATCTATCTTTGGTTTATGCTACTACTTCATTTTAAAATTGCATCGTTTAAATTCTCTGTGTTGCTTTGATATTTTTAGCCTTAAACCCCTCTTGATCGGAGTCATTGAACGAATTGATCCCATTGTTCCTCACTAATCCCGCGTGATTAGAGATTTTGATTAGTTATTTGTACCCTTGCTTTTTATTTTACTCTCATCAGCATTATTAGCTTGCCACGAGGAGCGTCTCTTTAGAAACATTAAGTTAGATGCTCCTACATTTGATGGTTGCTAGACTCAACGTATATACTCAATGGGTTAGAGATATGGATCGTTTCTTCACCTGGTATAAGGTCCTGGAAGATCGGAGAGTTCAATTTTCCAGTCTGAAATTAACTGGCACAATTCAACTTTATTGGGTAAATGTTGAGGATCTACTTGAGAGACTTCGTGCTCCCCTGTTGGAAGTTGGGATGAAATGAAGCGCCACCTTCAGGTTAAGTACTTGCCCCGATCTTACAAGGGTAGCATGTTGGATCAATGGAATGCACTTAAGCGAGGCAATCGACCTGTGACCAAGTACGTCGCTCAGTTGCACGAGTTTTGAATGAGATGTCAAGTTGTTGAGGATGAGGTCATGACCTTGAGTAGGTTTAGGCAAAATTTAAGAGATGATCTTAGGTGTGAACTTGTCCTTCGAGACGTCACCACTCTTGACCACGCCTATCCTTTCGTCCGAAATTACGAGTTAGTGACTTGAACGTTGTATAGAACTTATAGTGACAATCGTACTGCAACCTCTTCTGTGTGTACTCCTCTCCTAAGTCTATTCTATGGCCTCCCCCTTCTAATGCTACCCCTATATCGGATAGTAAAGATAAAGATCTTGAAGTTTCAAGGACATCCTCCTGTTTGCAATGCTTCAACTGTAAGGGTTTTGATCACATTTCTTCTAAGTGTCCTAGCCGCGCCCTAGTTATGGAAGAATGTGAGGGAATAGTAGACAAACCATTAGAGGACCAAGTTTATGAACCTAAGCTAGAAGAGTTTGATGACTTGGATGATAGCGAAGATACCTTCTTAGTTTGTATTCAGACTAGTCCCATTATTCCAAACACGCCTAGAGTCGGTGTCGTACGTTATACTCTTACCCAACCCAAGGATGCCGATGATTAGCGTCGTCATTCCATCTTTCACACTTACATCAAGATCAATAATAAGGGCTGCAACGTTATTGTGAATAGTGGTAGCTATATTAATGCGGTTTCGAGGGCTATTGTATCCTGTCTTAGGTTGAAACCAGTTTCTCACCCTTAGCCGTATAGCGTTTCCTGGGTTGATACGTCTTCTATAGTTTTCAAAGAGCGTTGCCTAGTTCCTATCCAGTTCCTCGAGTATAAGGATTATATATAATGTGACGTCATTTCAATAGATGTCCGGCACATCATCTTAGTGCCACCTTGGTTCGATCACGATGTAACCATATATGGTCGATCCAATTCGTGTTCCTTTGCATTTAATGGAAAGAAGATTCACTTTAACCCACTGTCCCCAAAACCAGTTGGCTCGCAGGAAACAAATAAAAGTAAAGTGATCTAAGGAAAGCAACAAACTTACAAAGGTCCGGCTCAACTTGAAGAAGAACCAAAAATAAGATCAAGAGTTACGAAAGATCAAGGGAGCCATGGAATGAGTTGTCCAAGGTATGGAGGCAAGGGCTCGAGTGTAACAAGCCAAATAACAACTTGTATGTTGGTCATAAAGTTAAAATCAAGTTTGGTACATTGAATTCAAGTTTTGGAAGATATAAGGAAAGACGAGCGGAGTGGATTAAAATGGGTATACTTTAGCTCAGGTGTCGAATTTTTGCTCATGAGTACAATCCGGAATCTTCACAAAATTTTACACAAGAAAAAAGAAGTTTCAAATTTAATGCTGTGTGACCACATAGCATAAAAGGCATGAAATCGCATAGGCTATTCCTGAGACCAAATTGAAGGATTTCAAATGAACTATTCCACTGCATTGGATTACACTATGCAACCACGTAGCATAATTCTTGATGTGAATTTTTCAATTTTCGCGAAATCTTTTATTTTTGTTAAACCGCTAAAATTTGGTAACTTCTGTATTCTTTAGGACTTTTATTCCATTTTGAAACTTTGTTTCTAGGTTCAGTATAAATTGGTTTATTATTCTTCATTGTAAATAAGACTTTTGATATGATTAATCGAGGGATTTCTCGAGAGGCAATTTGCTTCCACATTCTTTGTTTTTCGTTGAACAGTTTATCAAACGTATCAAGAATCGAATTCTTGTGACGTTCAAAACTACTGGGTGAGATTCTCGAATTGTGTGATCAATAGGTCAACAAATTCAATGATTAAGTTGGTTGCTTGGCTCATCGTTCTTGGTTCAGATCTAAAATCAGGATTATTTTTGGCTTTCTTGGGTTCAACAATCTCGTTGTGGATTTCATAACCATCGTTGCTATGCGGGGTTCACATAAAAAATTGTGGCAGAAAAGGGGTTACATGTCATTAGTCCTACGGAGTTTGAGTGCACACTTGTAGCCGATTCTGTTGCATTTTCCATGGTGGTCATCGAGGTTCCATTGAACTCCCCAATAGTAGTCCTCAATGAAACACAGTTATTGCTTTAAGAATTTCAGGATGTCTTCCCAGAGGACTTACCTGACTAGTTATCTCCTCTACGGGCATTCAACATGCCATAGATTTGGTCCTGGGAGTGGCCCTTCTAAACCTACCTAATTATATAATGAATCTTACGGAGCATGCTGAACTTTAGAAACAAGGAGATGAGCTCCTTCACAAAGGATTCATCTGTAAGAGCTTAACTCTTTGTGCAGTTCCCGCCCTATTGACTCCTAAAAAAGACGGCTCTTGGAGAATGTGTGTAGATAATCGTGTCATTAACAGGATCATGGTGAAGTATCGTTTTCCAATTTCTAAGCTTGACGATTTGTTAGATATGATGGTTGGTGTTACAATATTTTCTAAGATTGATCAAAAGAGTAGATATCACCATATTAGGATCCATCCCGATGATGAGTAGTAAACCGATTTTAAAACGAAAGATGGTGTTTATGAATGGCTAGTCATGCCTTTTGGACTAAGTAACACTCCGAGTAACTTTATGCGGGTAATGACACAAACTCTTCAACCTTTCAAGGGTAAGTTTCTCGTTGTCTACTTTGATGACATTCTCATTTATAGTAAGACTAAGAAATAACACTGAGATCACCTCACACAAGTTTGTTCTACCCTCCGTGTAACAAAACTGTATGCTAACGTCAAGAAGTGCTATTTCTTCACCGATAGAGTCGTTTTCCTAGGATTCATTATATCCTCGACACGGGTATCTGTTGACCTTGCCAAAATTTACGCGATTGTTGACTGATCTGAACCTAAGACTATTCATGATGTAGGGAGCTTTCATGGCTTAACTACATTTTACCGTGGCTTTATCAACGGGTTTAGCACCATCATGGCGTCTATCACGAAGTGCATAAAGAAATGAGAGTTTCATTGAACGTAAGAGACGGTTAAGGCTTTTAAGACTAAGTAAGAAGCGAATGACAGAAGCCCCATTCGTCTTCCGATCTTTTCCAAAGTGTTTGAGGTCGAGTACGATGCCTCTAGGGTAGGAATAGGTAGAGTCCTTAGTCAGGAACGCCATCCTATTGCTTATTTTAATGAGAAATTAAATGATACCAAACAACACTACTCAACTTATGATAAGGAATTGTATGCAGTTGTACAAGCATTGCGCTACTAGTACTGGGGCCATTACTTGCTGCCTCAAGAGTTTGTTCTTTATTCGAATCATAAGGTCCTCCGTCAATTAAACTCCTAAAAAAGGTTGAATTCTAAGCATGGTCGCTGGATTAAATATTTGCAGGCCTATTCCTTTGTTTTGAAACATATCAAAGGTGTAGAGATAGAAGCGGCTGATGCTTTAAGTCGTCGTGTCTCCCTTTCGTCGATCATGAGCATCAAAGTCATAGGTTTGAAAGACTTAATGAAGATTACGAAACTTGTCCTAATTTTAAGGATATCTTTCTTGATGTGCAAAGTGGACGATCTGACACTGTGGATAGTTTTCGTCTTGAGAAGAGTTACCAATTTAGAGCCAATAAATTGTGCATCCCTCGAACTTCAATGTGGGATTTCATAGTGTGGGAAATTTATGCGGGAGGTTTAGTCAGTTACTTTGGGCGTGATAAGACCATAGAGGAGGTCGAACGCCAATTTTATTGGCCTAGTTCGAAGAAAGACGTGGCTAAAATTGTTAGTACATGTAACACTTGTCAATTGGTCAAACAGAAGAGGCAAAACACGGTTCTATACACACCTCTTCCCGTCTCTAATTGTTCTTTGCAAGATATTAGTATGGATTTGGTGTTAGGACTTCCACGCACCCAAAAAA
>NW_019234760.1:0-2319 GCF_002742605.1 Olea europaea var. sylvestris
TTTTGGCGAATTGCTAGTCTAAATCGATTGGAATCGAGCCAATGAAAAGTGGCTTTTGATTTCAAGATAACATCGGGTTTTTTTCAATTTGGCGAATTGCTTGTCTAGTTCGTTTGGAATCAAGCCAATGAGAAGTGGTTTTTCATTTCATGATAACTTCTGGTTTGTTCATTTTTGGCGATTTAGTAGTCTAATTCGATTGGAATCAAGCTAATGAAAAGTAGTTTTTCATTTCAAGATAACTTCGAGTTTGTTCGTTTTTGGCCAATTACTAGTCTAACTCGATAGGAACTGAGCCAATGAAATGTGGTTTTTCATTTCAAGATAACTTCGGGTTTGTTCATTTTTAGTGAACTGCTAGTCTAAATCGATTGGAATCGAGCCAATGAGAAGTGGTTTTTGATTTCACGATAACTTCGGATTTGTTCGTCTTTAGCGAATTGCTAGTCTAAATCGATTGGAATCGAGCCAATGAAAAGTGGCTTTTGATTTCTTGATAACTTTGGCTTTGTTCGTTTTTGGCGAATTGCTGGTCTAATTCGATTGGAATCGAGCCAATGAAAAGTTGTTTTTCATTTCATGGTAACTTTGGTTTTGTTCGTTGCTGGCGAGTTGCTGGTTTAATTCGATTGGAATCGAGCCAATGAAAAGCTATTTTTGATTTCATGATAACTTCGGGTTTGTTCATTTTCGCGAATTGCTCGTCCAATTCAATTGGAATCCAGCCAATGAAGAGTGGTTTTTGATTTCATGATAACGTCGGGATTGTTCTTTTTAGCGAATTGCTCGTCTAGTTCGATTGGAATCGAGCCAGTGAAAAGTGGTTTTTCATTTCATGATAACTTTGGGTTTGTCCATTTTGGTGAATTGCTCGTCTAATTCGATAAGAATCGAGCCAATGAAAAGTCGCTTTTCATTTCAAGATAACTTTGGGTTTTTTCGTTTTTAGCGAATTGCTAGTCTAAATCGATTGGAGTCGGGCCAATGAAAAGTGATTTTTAATTTCACGATAACTTCGGGTTTGTTCCTTTTGGGCAAATTACTAGTCTAATTCGGTTGGAATCGAGCCAATGAAAAGTGGTTTTTCATTTCAAGATAACTTCGGGTTTGTTCATTTTGGGCGAATTGCTAGTCTTAATCGACTGGAATCGAGCCAATGAAAAGTGGCTTTTGATTTCATGACAACTTCGATTTTGTTCATTTTTGCGAATTGCATGCCTAGTTCGGTTGGAATCGAGCCAATTAAAAGTGGTTTTTCATTTCATGATAACTTCGAGTTTGTTGATTTTGGCAAATTGCTCCTGTAGTTCGATTGGAATCGTGCCAATGGAAAGGGATTTTTCATATCTTGATAACTTCAGGTTTGTTCGTTTTTGGCGAATTAATAGTCTAGTTCGATTGGAAGCGAGCCAGTGAAAAGTGGCTTTTGATTTCATGATAACTTCGAGTTTGTTAGTTTTTGGCGAATTACTAGTCTAACTCAATAGGAACTGAGCCAATGAAATGTGGTTTTTCATTTCAAGATAACTTCGGGTTTGTTCATTTTCAGTGAACTGCTAGTCTAAATCGATTGGAATCGAGCCAATGAGAAGTGGTTTTTGATTTCATGATAACTTCGGGTTTGTTCATTTTGGCGATTTACTCGTCTAGTTCGATTGGAATCAAGACAATGGAAAGGGGTTTTTCATTTCTTGATAGCTTCAGGTTTCTTCGTTTTGGCGAACTGCTAGTCGAAATCGATTGGAATCGAGCAAATGAAAAGTGGTTTTTTATTTGATGATATCTTCAGGTTTGTTCGTTTTTTGGGAAATGTTAGTCTAAATCGATTGGAATCGAGCCAATGAAAAGTGGCTTTTGATTTCGTGATAACTTCGGGTTTGTTCATTTTGGCGAATTGCTTTTCTAATTTGATTGGAATCAAGCTAATGAAAAGTAGTTTTTGATTTCATGAAAACATTGGGTTCGTTTGTTTTTGGCGAATCGGTAGTCTAATTTGAATGGAATCGAGCCAATGAAAAGTTATTTTTGATTTCATGATAACTTCGGGTTTATTCGTTTTTAGCGAATTGCTAGTCTAATTCGATTGGAATAGAGCCAATGAAAAGCGGTTTTTGATTTCGTGATAACTTCGGGTTTGTTCGTTTTTGGCGAAATGCTAGTCTAATTCGATTGGAATCAAGCCAATGAAAAGTATTTTTTCATTTCATGATAACTTCGGGTTTATTCATTTTTGGCAAATTGATAGTCTAAATCTTTTGGAATCGAGCCAATGAAAAGTGGCTTTTAATTTCATGATAACTTCGGGTTTGTTCATTTTGG
>NW_019234761.1:0-2319 GCF_002742605.1 Olea europaea var. sylvestris
CGGCGCGATTTTTATTTCAGATCAAACTGCCAAATTTCAGCCAATTCCGACACAGTCGAGAAAAATAACGAAATTGCCCCTGGTGCGGTTTTTGTTCCCGATCAACCTGTCAAATTTGTGCCCATTCCGGCACAGTCGAGAAAAATGATGAAATAGCCGTCGGCGCGATTTTTATTTCCGATCAAACTGCCAAATTTCAATAAATTCCGACACAGTGGAGAAAAATGACGAAATTGCCCCCGGCGCAATTTTTGTTCCCGATCAACCTGTCAAATTTGAGCCCATTCTGGCACAGTCGAGAAAAATGACGAAATTGCCGCCGGCGCGATTTTTATTTCAGATCAAACTGTCAAATTTCAACCAATTTCGACACAGTCGAGAAAAATGACGAAATTACCCCCGGCTCGATTTTTGTTCCCAATCAACCTGTCAAACTTGAGCCCATTCCGATACAGTCGAGAAAAATGACTAAATTGCCGCCGGCGCGATTTTTATTTCCCATCAAACTGTAAAATTTCAGCCAATTTCGACATAGTCGAGAAAAATGACGAAATTGCCCCTGGCGTGATTTTTGTTTCCGATCAAACTGTCAAATTTGAGCCCATTCCGACACAGTCGCGAAAAATGACGAAATTACACCTGGCACGGTTTTTGTTCTCGATCAACTTGTCGAATTTGAGCCCATTCCGACACAGTCGAGAAAAATGACGAAATTGCACCCTGCGCGATTTTTAATTTAGATCAAACTGCCAAATTTCAGCCAATTCCGACACAGTCGCGAAAAATGACGAAATTACACCCGGCGCGATTTTTGTACCCGATAAACCAGTCAAATTTGAGCCCATTCCGACACAGTCGAGAAAAATGACGAAATTGCCGTCGGCGCGATTTTTATTTTCTATCAAACTGCCAAATTTCAGCCAATTCCGACACAGTCGAGAAAAATGACGAAATTGCCCCTGGCACAGTTTTTCTTTCCGATTAACCAGTCAAATTTAAGCCAATTCCGACACAGTCGCGAAAAATGACGAAATTACACCCGGCGCGGTCTTTGTTCCCGATCAACCTGTCAAATTTGAGCCCATTCCGGCACAGTCGAGAAAAATGACGAAATTACCCCCGGCGCGGTTTTTGTTCCCAATCAACCTGTCAAATTTGAGCCCATTCCGACACAGTCGAGAAAAATGATGAAATTGCCGCCGTCGCGATTTTTATTTACGATCAAACTGAAAAATTTCAGCCAATTCCGACACAGTCGAGAAAAATGTCGAAATTGCCGTCGGCGCGATTTTTGTTTCCGATCAAACTGTCAAATTTGAGCCCATTCCGACACAGTCACGAAAAATGATCAAATTACACCCGGCGCGATTTTTGTTCCCGATCAACCTGTCAAATTTGAGCCCATTCCGACACAGTCGAGAAAAATGACGAAATTGCCCCCAGCGCGATTTTTATTTTAGATCAAACTGCCAAATTTGAGCCAATTCCGACACAGTCGCGAAAAATGACAAAATTACACCCGGCGCGATTTTTGTTCCCGATAAACCTGTCAAATTTGAGCCCACTCCGACACAGTCGAGAAAAATGACGAAAATGTCGCCGGGGCGATTTTTATTTCCCATCAAACTGCCAAATTTCAGCCAATTCCGACGCAGTCGAGAAAAATGACGAAATTTCCCCCGGCACTGTTTTTCTTTCCGATCAACCAGTCAAATTTAAGCCAATTCCGACACAGTCGCGAAAAATGACGAAATTACACCCGGCGCGGTTTTTGTTCCCGATCAACCTGTCAAATTTGAGCCCATTCCGACACAGTCGAGAAAAATGATGAAATTACCGCCGTCGCGATTTTTATTTACGATCAAACAGAAAAATTTCAGCCAATTCCGACACAGTCGAGAAATATGACGAAATTGCCGTCGGCGCGGTTTTTGTTTCCGATCAACCAGTCAAATTTAACCAATTCCGACACAGTCGCGAAAATACGGAAATTACACCCGGCGCGGTTTTTGTTCGCGATCAACCTGTCAAATTTGAGCCCATTCCGACACAGTCGAGAAAAATGACGAAATTGCCGCCGGCGTGATTTTTATTCCCGATCAACCTGTCAAATTTGAGCCCATTCCGACACAGTCGAGAAAAATGACGAAATTGCCGCCGGCGTGATTTTTATTTCCGATCAAACGGCCAAATTTAATCCAATTCTGACACAGTCGAGAAAAATGACGAAATTGCCCCCGGCGCGGTTTTTGTTTCCAATCTACCAGTCAAATTTTAGCCAATTCCGACAAGTCACGAAAAATGACAAAATTACACCCG
>NW_019234762.1:0-2319 GCF_002742605.1 Olea europaea var. sylvestris
ATGGACACCTTCGTTTCTAAAGACAAAACCCTTTCGACCATGCCATTTTACTGTATTTATGGATTCATGGGGGCTTACTTTACCATTAACATACGCTTTTAACTTGCCTGCAAATTGATGAATTATTTGGCAATAAAAATCTTGAATTTTAATGCTCGTATAAATTTTAGATGAATCGAATTATTCGTTTAAACTTGTTGATGTCTAATATTATACTATTAACTTTTAAGATTTTCATCTTAAAAGTTCAACTTCGTTAACTGGTATAGCTCAAACCATCATTTATTAGTTATACTTTTCGTATTCACGATGTGACATTTTTGTACTAAATTTGATTGAACATGCCTTACGCAAGACCTAAATAAGCTCCTATTTGTCTTCCTTTAAAGTAAAATTCTTTAATTTTCATATTGATTTTTGACCACATATTCATACAAATAAAATATTTTGTACGTAAGCTCAAAAATTTTTCTTACATTTTAACTACACATTCTCTAAAAAAAATATTATTCAAAACGTCATTTTTTTCTCAATAATGACCATCAAACAAGGGCTTAACTTTTTACTAACAATAATGTAATCTCAATAAAACCAAGTTAAAAGTGAGAGACGTAGATAAAACTAAGACGGTTTGAATGATCTATTTGTATTACACATATAGGCACACAATAGAGAAAAGATAATTCATACAACTTTTAAGGTGCTTTAAAACAAAATTAATTGCCTCAATAAGTGTAATCTAAAACCTGCACGACACGAAAGTGATGTAGCGTTGGTTTTACAATTCAAATTTATTATTGGCCACCCCTATCTGTCTAGTGCTATTAAGTGATCAATAAACTGCTGCAATTCTTGAGCTGCATAATGAGCCAACAGTTATGATATAAAAGACAGCTTTTGGGTCCTCATAAGTGTAACATCTCGCGGTAAGTTTCTTCTGTTTCATCACATTTGAGGACATTTAAAGTCAACTTTTTCTTCTACAAGAATGTCGAAAGTCGTTATATCTTCTACTCTATTCAATCGATTGCTAGATCTATCGTAAGTTTCAAAATTACTACATGTTTCTCTCTGCGTCATTTTTAATAAAAATAGTAGGGATACATATCAAACCGACGATTAGGCAATTTGAATTAACATTATATTATGTCTCGGGCATTTGAGATATCAAAATTTCTTGAATACCAACAATTTTTATTAAAGAATTCTGTCTTGATTATTGGCAAAATGAATTATTAGACATGGATTAGTCAAAGGAAGATAAGCTGTTCTTGTTCTGACCCTTATTACAGAGATCATAATAACATGGAAGGAGTCCTAGGCATGTGAGCACATGAAACTATTTTCATGCCATGTGATGAGACTGTATTTCCCAACCAAATCAAGAACATGTATGTATAGGATTTGTGAGTTCACAGAAGTACCCTTTGGAAAGTTCAGATTTTTGTTGGTAAATTTTGTTATTTCTGAAATTTGGGTATGGGGTTTTTTGTCATTATGTAATACAAGTTGTAGTTAATCATGCCTAGTTCTTGAAAAGCTTGGATTAAGATTTGGAGAGCTAATGTATGTTAAAGACAGCTAATCAACATTGGGTAAATCTTTTTGAATGTTGTGTATGTACTGTCATAATTATTATTGTTGTTATTAATTAAGCACACTAGATTACAAAGACTAGGTGACTCTATCCATACTTATGATTTTATCTTTTTTTTTGAAAAAAAATAAAAATAAATATTAGAATTGGTAAAGATTCAACGTTAGAATATTATTGATGTTCATTTGTGAATGAGAAAATGAATTCGACCAGCATGACAAAGACAACATTTAAATGAACATGATAAAAAGGTGATAAAGATTAAGCATTCAAGTCTTATTGCTCGTTTATGAATATTGTGAAAATGTCAAGTAATTCACTAAAAACGAATTCTATGTGCACACAAAGAAGCATTGAAGACCAAATTTAAAGAAACGGTATCATATTCAAGTCTTGTCGTCGCTCGTTCAGAATATTGTGCACATGCTATATATTTTGATTAAGAAATAAACTCAATTTGTACATAAGAGAATGCATTGAAGATCAAATTTAAACGAACATGGTACAAGAACAAGTTAAGACTTTTATATTCAAGTCGTTTAAACTTACTTACCAATATCATGTACGCGTCAAGTAATTAATGAAAAATAAATCTGATATGTGAACATTGAAACAAATTTAAACAAATATACATTTAGGGTTAGCCTAGCATGTTTAAACAAGTTTCACTTATAAGGTTATCAAGAATCATAACTTGTCTACAAATTAAGATGGTAGACTAG
>NW_019234763.1:0-2319 GCF_002742605.1 Olea europaea var. sylvestris
TTAATCGCAATATTAGATAGAATGTTGTAAATTATTACTATTGAACTATAGATTAAGGTAAATGTATACTGAGAAGTAAGGCTCCCTACATTTAACTAGGTGTATTTTTCTTTTAAAATGAATAAAGCCCCTGTTTGGTTCATTTTATCCAAAAAAAAAAAAACAATTTTATGTCTCTTGTTTTAACCACACATTCTCCAATAAAATAATATTACATATAAATTCAAAACTTTTCCTTTTTTAACCACACATTCTTCAAAAAATTCATTATTCCAAAATATATTTTCCCCCAAAAATACATTATAATTGAACCCAAATAGATTAAAAGTTTGGTCATGTTTCCGAAGTTGATCCATTTAAGATTCCTGACTAAAATTATGATTACATAATCACTACTATTACACTAAGCTCAAGGGAATTGTGGAGTTTTGTTGTCGATTTTATGTACGGATCATGAACAAGTAGTAAAGTGACCGTGAGTGCAAATCTGCATGAGTAATAAGTATTTAATGTAGTTCTCAATTAACTCTATCTTTAATTGAATGTAAAACACAATTATCTGGATGAGGTGATGATATTAACAACCTGAACTAATTAACTAACTTAATCTAACATAACTAAGTATGGGGAACTTGATCCATTATATGAATGGTGGAACTGGGACTCCCCAAAATGGCGTGGGTCATACCGATATTGTGTATATTATATTCACAAAACATACCATTTATGTTCACGAAATTGAAACGTAGTTTCGTCTTACCGAAATGGATTTGGGAAGATTAAACGATAGATTCAATCATTTTCATTCTTTACTTCAAACCTACATGAAATCAAAAGAATGTTATTAGTTTTCTGAAATCAAATACGACGGAAGAAATAAAAAAGAATCAATGAGAGATGTGAGTGATGCGATTGGCCGAGGCAAGTGTTGGACACTTTGTCCTTAAGATGAATTTGCCCCCACATCGGTGCTAACGGTTTTTCCGCAATAATTGTAAAAGCTACTTATAAGTAAAAAAATATATATATTAATCCCTCATTCTCTTATAATTGCAAAAGCTACTTATATAAAAAAAATGTGAACTTAAAATTTTTTTAGTATAAATATTTAGATATATTTAGTTTTTAAAATTAAATATTAATAAAAAGATTAAACTATCTAGAATGTAAAAAATTACTTATAAGTAAAAAAATCACTTCAAGTTATTTAAAAGTAATAAAAAAATTATAATTGTAAAAGTTACTTATAGGTAAAAAATATTAACTTCAATATTTTTAAGTAAATATTTAGATACATTTAATTTTTTAATTAAATATTAATAAAAAATGTATTATAAAAAAAGTAAAAAAAAATGCATATTGGTGCGGGGACTCCCTGCACACTTTTACCTCCGTGCACGGAGGTTTGCTAAATATGTTTTTTTTTTAACTTATGTTTTTGTTTTCATTTTCAGGCTCATTACGAGCTATTAAACAAAGTCGAAATATTATATTCTTCATATCATTTTGAAGTACTCGTGGCATAGTATTGCACGTCGTTAACGGTGCGTGAAATGGCTAATCATAGCAAATGTTACGGGATGTCAAAATATGCATTTTCAAACTATATTTCGAAATTTTCGATAATAAGCTAAATTTAAAAACTCATTGACGATTATACGATAGTCAAATCGATAAATATTTTACATTCTCTTGAAACTCATTTCAAGAACTATATCATAAACACATCGAATGATCTAAATGAATAACGAAAATAGTTAAACGAACATTAAACATATGTGTTAAAAAATGCGCATAAATCATTTTTTTTAAAAAATCAATTATTTTATTACTATTTATTATTTTTTTCACAAAAATTTTCTCAATACATTATTTTGCTCAAGAAAAATTATGTGGTATGACGTAAAATTTTTTCTCCATTAGTTTTAAAAATTAAATATTAATAAAAAGATTAAACTATCTAGAATGTAAAAAGTTATTTATAAGTAAAAAATCACTTAAAATTATTTAAAAGTAATAAAAAAATTATAATTGTAAAAGTTACTTATAGGTAAAAAATATTAATTTCAACATTTTTAAGTAAATATTTAGATACATTTAATTTTTTTAAATTAAATATTAATAAAAAATGTACTACAAATAAAAGTAAAAAAAATGCATATTGGTACGCGGGACTCCCCGCACACAGAAACCTCCGTGCACGGAGGTTTGCTAAATATTTTTTTTTAACTTATAAATTTGTGTTCATTTTCAGGCTCATTACGGGATATCAAACGAAGTCGAAATATTACATTCTTAATATCATTTTGAAGTACTCGC
>NW_019234764.1:0-2319 GCF_002742605.1 Olea europaea var. sylvestris
ATCGAACTAGTCTAGCAATTCGCCAAAAATGAACAAACCCAAAGCTATCATGAAATCAAGAACAAATTTTCATTGGCTCGATTCCAATCGAATTAGACTAATAATTCGCCAAAAATGAACAAACCCGAAGTTATCATAGAATCAAAAACCACTTTTCATTGGGTCGAGTCCAATTGAATTAGACTAGCAATTCGTAAAAAACGAACAAACCTCAAAAACCACTTTTCATTTGCTCGAGTCCAATCGAATTAGACTAGCAATTCGTAAAAAATGAACTAATCCCAAAAACCACTTTTCATTGGCTCGATTCCAATCGAGTTAGACTAGCAATTCGCCAAAAACGAACAAACCCGAAGCTATCAAGAAATCACAAACCACTTTTAACTGGGTCGATTCCAATAGAATTAGACTAGCAATTTTCCAAAAATGAACAACCCAAAGTTATCATGAAATCAAGAACCACTTTTCATTAGCTCGATTCCAATCGAATTAGACAACTAATTCGCCAAAAGTGAGCAATCCTGAAGTTATCATGAAATCAAAAACCACTTCTCATTGGCTCGAGACCAATCGAATTAGACTAGCAATTCGTAAAAAATGAACCAACCTCAAAAACAACTTTTCATTTGCTCAATTCCAATCGAATTAGACTAGCAATTAACGAGAAATGAAAGAGCTCGATGTTATCATGAAATCAAGAACCACATTTCATTGGCTCGACTCCAATCGAATTAGACTACCAATTCGCGAAAAAAGAACAATCCCGAAGTTATCATGAAATCAAAAACCACTTCTCATTGGCTCGAGTCCAATCGAATTAGACTAGCAATTCGTAAAAATGAACAAACCTCAAAAACTACTTTTCATTTGCTCGATTCCAATCGAATTAGACTAGCAATTCGCCAAATATGAACAAACCCGAAGTTATCACGAAATCAATTGACACTTTTCATTGGCTCGATTCCAATCGAATTAGACTAGCAACTGGATAAAAGTGAACAAACCCGAAGTTATCATGAAATCAAAATCACTTTTCGTTGGCGCTAGTCCAATCGAATTAGACTAGCAATTCATAAAAAATGAACAAACCTCAAAAACAACTTTTCATTTGCTCAATTCCAATTGAATTAGACCAGCAATTAATGAAAAACGACCAAACCCGAAGTTATCATGAAATCAAAAACCACTTTCAATTGGCTCGATTCCAATCAAATTAGACTAGCAATTTGTGAAAAGTGAACAACCCCGATGTTAACATGAAATCAGAATCCACTTTTCATTGGCTCGATTCCAATCGAATTTTACTAGCAATCCGCCAAAAATGAACAAACCCGAGGATATCAAGAAATCAAAAACAACTTTTCATTGGCTCGAATCCAATCGAGTTAGACCTACTATCCGCCAAAAATGAACAAACCCTAAGCTATCAAGAAATCAAAAACCACTTTTCATTGGCTCGATTCCAATCGAATTAGACTAGCAATTCACCAAAAACGAACAAACCCAAAGTTATCATGAAATCAAGAACCACTTTTCATTGGCTCGATTCCAATGGAATTAGACTACCAATTCGCTAAAAATGAACAAACCCGAAGTTATCATGGAATCAAAAACCACTTTTCATTGGCTCGAGTCCAATCTAATTAGACTAGCAATTCGTAAAAAATGAACAAACCTCAAAAACAACCTTTCATTTGCTCAATTCCAATCGAATTAGACTAGCAATTAACGAAAAATGAACAAACCTGAGGTTATCATGAAATCAAAAACCACTTTTCATTGGCTCGATTCCAATCGAATTAGACTAGCAATTCGCGAAAAGTGAACAACCTCAAAGTTAACATGAAATCAAAAGCTCCATTTCATTGGCTCGATTCCAATCGAATTTTACTTGTAATCCGCCAAAAACGAACAAAGTCGAAGTTATCATGAAATCAAATATCACTTTTCATTGGCTCGAGTCCAATCGAATTAGACTAGCAATTCGTAAAAAACGAACTAACCCTAAAAAAACTTTTCAATGGCTTAATTCCAATCGAGTTAGACAAGCAATTTTCCAAAAATGAACAAACTCGAAGCTATCAAGAAATTAAAAGCCACTTTTCATTGGCTCAATTCCAATCGAATTAGACGAGCAACTAGTAAAAAATGAACAAACCCAAAGTTATCATGAAATCAAGAACCACTTTTCATTAGATCGATTCCAATCGAATTAGACTACCAATTCGCCAAAAATGAACAAACCCGAAGTTATCATGAAATCAAAAACCACTTTTCATTGGCTCGAGTCCAATAGGATTAGACTAGCAATTCACAAAA
>NW_019234765.1:0-2319 GCF_002742605.1 Olea europaea var. sylvestris
CAAAAACCACTTTTCATTGGCTCGATACCAATCGAATTAGAATAGCAATTTTCGAAAATGATCAAATTCGAAGTTATCATGAAATCAAAACCACTTTTCATTGGCGCGATTCCAATCGAATTAGACTAGCAATTTCCGAAAATGATCAAATTCGAAGTTATCATGAAATCAAAACCACTTTTCGTTGGCTCTATTCCAATTGAATTAGGCAAGCAATTCACCAAAAATGAACAAACCCGATGTTATTATGAAATCAAAAACCCCTTTTCATTGGCTCGATTCCAATCGAATTATGAAATCGAAAACCACTTTTTATTTGCTCGATTCCAATCGAATTAGACTAGTAATTTGTCGAAAACAATCAAACCCGAAGTTATCATGAAATCGAAAACCAGTTTTCGTTGGCTCGATTCCAATCGAATTAGACTAGCAAATTTCCGAAAACTATCAAACCCGAAGTTATTATGAAATCGAAAGCCACTTTTCATTAGCTCGAATCCAATCGAAATAGATTAGTAATTCATCGAAAATGATCAAACCCGAAGTTATCATGAAATAAACAAGCACTTTTCATTGGCCGGATTCCAATCGAATTAGACTCGCAATTACCCGAAAATGAACAAACCCGAAGTTATCATGAAATCAAAAACCATTTTTCATTGGCTCGATTCCAATCAAATTAGGCTCGCAATTACCCGAAAATGAACAAACCCGAAGTTATCATGAAATCAAAAATCACTTTTCATTGGCTCGATTCCAATCGAATTAGACTAGCAATTCGTTAGAAATGAACAAACCCAAAGTTATCATGAAATCAAAAACTACTTTTCATTGGCTCGATTCCAATCGAATTAGACTAGCAATTAGCAGAAAAAGAACAAACCCAAAGTTATCATGAAATCAAAAGCCACTTTTCATTGGCTCGATTCCAATCGAATTAGACTAGCAATTCGCCAAAAACAAACAAACCCGAAGTCATCATAAAATCGAAAATCACTTTTCATTGGCCACTTTTCATTTGCTCAATTCCAATCGAATTAGACTGGCAATTCGACAAAAACCACCCAACTCGAATTTATCAGGAAATCAAAAACCACTTTTCATTGGCTCAATTCCAATCAAATTAGACTAGCGATTTGCTGAAAATGATCAAACCCGAAGTTTTCATGAAATCAAAACCACTTTTCATTGGCCCGATTCCAAAAGAATTGGACTAGTAATTCGTCAAAAACAAACAAACCCGAAGTTATCGTGAAATCAAAAACCACTTTTCATTGGCTCCATTCCAATCGAATTAGACTTGCAATTCGTCGAAAACGAACAAACCCGACGTTATCATAAAAACAAAAACCACTTTTCATTGGCTCGATTCCAATCGATTTAGACTAGCAATTCGTCAAAAATGAACAAACCCGAAGTTATAATGAAATTTAAAACCACTTTTCATTGGCTCGATTCCAATCGAATTAGACTAGCAATTTGTCGAAAACGATCAAACCCGAAGTTATCATGAAATCAAAAACAACTTTTCGTTGGCTCAATTCCAATCGAATTAGACTAGCAATTCGAAAAAAACAAACCAACCCGAAGTTATTATCAAATCGAAAACCACTTTTCATTGGCTCGATTCCAATAGAATTGGACTAGCAATTCGTCGAAAATGATCAAATCCGAATTTATCATGCAATCAAGACCACTTTTCATATGCTCGATTCCAATCGAATTAGACTAGCAATTTCTAAAAATGATCAAATTCGAAGTTATCATGAAATCAAAACCACTTTTCATTGGCTCGAATCCAATCGAAAGGGATTAGCAATCGCCGAAAATGATCAAACCCGAAGTCAACATGAAATCAAAAACCCCTTTTCATTGGCTCGAATCCAATCGAAAGGGATTAGCAATCGCCGAAAATGATCAAACCCGAAGTCAACATGAAATCAAAAACCCCTTTTCATTGGCTCGAATCCAATCGAAAGGGATTAGCAATCGCCGAAAATGATCAAACCCGAAGTCAACATGAAATCAAAAACCCCTTTTCATTGGCTCGAATCCAATCGAAAGGGATTAGCAATCGCCGAAAATGATCAAACCCGAAGTTATCATGAAATCGAAAACCACTTTTCATTGGCTCGATTCCAATCGAATTAGACTAGCAATTTTTTGAAAATGATCAAACCCAAAGTTATCATGAAATTGAAAGCCACTTTTCATTGGCTCGAATCCAATCGAAAGGGATTAGCAATCGCCGAAAATGATCAAACCCGAAGTTATCGTGAAATAAAAAACCACTTTTCATTGGCTGGATTCCAATCGAAT
>NW_019234766.1:0-2319 GCF_002742605.1 Olea europaea var. sylvestris
GGACACCGTGTGCGAAAGTTACGCTCAATTCTTCGTCCGCCGACTCTCCAAGCGTTCTCAATATACAAGCGCTCATTCCTTCGGGAAATGGGCAAAATCACTCGTACGTCACGATGAAGTGGTGAGTTCAATCCAAAATGGTCGCTACATTTCCAAAAAGTACTTATGGGCCCAAAACGGACACCGCGTGCAAAAGTTGCGCTCAATTCTTCGTCCGTCGACACTCCAAGCATTCTAAATATGAAAGTGCTAATTCTTTTGAAAAATGGCCAAAATCCCTCGTACGTCATGACGAAGTGGTGAGTTCAATCCAAAACGGTCGATATATTTCCAAAATGTTCTTATGGGCAAAAAATGGACACCGTGTGCGAAAGTTACGCTCAATTCTTCGTCCGCCGACTCTCCAAGCATTCTAAATATGCAAGTGCTAATTCTTTTGAATAATTGCCAAAATCCCTCGTACGTCACGTTGAAGTGGTGAGTTCAATCCCAAACGGTCGCTACATTTCCAAAATGTTCTTATGGGTACAAAACGGACACCGTGTGCAAAGGTTACAATCAACTATTAGTCCGCCGACTCTCCAAGCGTTCTCAATATACATGCGCTCATTCCTTTGAAAAATGGCCAAAATCACTCGTACGTCACGACGAAGTGGTGAGTTTAATCCAGAACAGTCACTACATTTCCAAAAAGTACTTATGGGCCCAAAACGGACAACGTGTGCAAAAGTTACGCTCAATTCTTCGTACGCCGACAATCCAAGCATTCCAAATATGCAAGGGCTCATTCTTTCGAAAAATAGCTGAACTCCCCCATACGTCACGACGACGTGGTGAGTTCAATCCAAAACGGTCGCTACATTTCCAAAAAAATCTTATGGGCCCAAAACGGACGCCGTGTGCAAAAGTTACGCTCAATTCTTCGTCCGCCGACTCTCCAACCGTTCTAAATATGCAACTGCTCATTCTTTCGAAAAATGGCCAAAATCCCTTGTACATCACGATGAAGTGGTGAGTTCAATCCAAAACGATCGTTACATTTCCAAAAAGTTCTTATGGACCCAAAACGGACGTCGTATGCAAAAGTTACGCTCAATTCTTCGTACGCCGACAATCCAAGCGTTCCAAATATGAAAGTGCTCATTCTTTCAAAAAATGGCTGAACTTCCCCATGCGTCACGACGAAGTGGTGGGTTCAATCCAAAACGGTCGCTACATTTCCAAAAAGTTCTTATGGGCCCAAAACGGACACCGTGTGCAAAAGTTACGCTCAATTCTTCGTCCGCCGACTCTCCAAGCGTTCTAAGTATAAAAGCGCTCATTCTTTCGAAGAATGGCCAAAATCCCTCGTATGTCACGACGAAGTAGTGAGTTCAATCCAAAACGGTCGCTACATTTCCAAAAAGTACTTATGGGCCCAAAACGGACACGGTGTGCAAAAGTTACGCTCAATTCTTCGTCCGCCGACTCTCCAAGCGTTCTAAGTATAAAAGCGCTCATTCTTTCGAAGAATGGCCAAAATCCCTCGTATGTCACGACGAAGTAGTGAGTTCAATCCAAAACGGTCGCTACATTTCCAAAAAGTACTTATGGGCCCAAAACGGACACGGTGTGCAAAAGTTACGCTCAATTCTTCGTCCGCCGACTCTCCAAGCGTTCTAAGTATAAAAGCGCTCATTCTTTCGAAGAATGGCCAAAATCCCTCGTATGTCACGACGAAGTAGTGAGTTCAATCCAAAACGGTCGCTACATTTCCAAAAAGTACTTATGGGCCCAAAACGGACACCGTGTGCAAAACTTACGCTCAATTCTTCGTCCGTCGACTCTCCAAGCGTTCTCAATATACAAGTGCTCATTCCTTCGAAAAATGGCCAAAATCACTCGAACATCACTACGATGTTGTGAGTTCAATCCAAAACGGTCGGTACATTTCCAAAAAGTACTTATGGGACCAAAACGGACACCGTGTACAACAGTTACGCTCAATTCTTCGTACGCCGACAATCCAAGCGTTCCAAATATGCAAGTGCTCGTTCTTTTGAAAAATGGTTGAACTCCACCATACGTCACGACAAAGTGGTGAGTTCAATCCAAAACGGTCGCTACATTTCCAGAAAGTTCTTATGGGCCCAAAACGGACAACGTGTGCAAGAGTTACAATCAATTATTCGTCCGCCGACTCTCCAAGCGTTCTAAATATGTAAGTGCTTATTCTTTTAAAAAATGGCCAATATCACTCGTACGTCATGACGAAGTGGTGAGTTCAATCCAAAACGGTCGCTACATTTCCAAAAAGTACTTATTGGCCCAAAACGGACA
>NW_019234767.1:0-2319 GCF_002742605.1 Olea europaea var. sylvestris
ACCATTTGCCTGGTGAAGCCAATATTTTGCAAGGCCTCTTCTCCTTTGTTACCAATCAGCTCACGCATATCCACTCTGTAATTATTCTCTAGTATTAGTCAACTTATAGACGCAGCTGGGATCAAGATTTTGCACAATGGTGGATAATTAATTAAACAATGAAAACTTTGCTCGTGTATGACCATCATCAAATTACAAATGGATGAACTTCCTCACATTTGTCATTTAACCTTTATTTGACAACCATTTTTACAAAACCCTTTTTTTCCTCAAACTCTTTATTTACCGAACATTCTCACAATAAAATATTCTGCACGTAAACCCAAAATTCTTTCCTACTTTTTAATTTCACATTCTTCAAAAAAAAAAAGTAATCATTTAACCTTTGTTTGACAACCATTTTTACGAAACTCTTTTTTCCTCAAACTCTTTATTTACCGAACATTCTCATAATAAAATATTTTGCACGTAAACTCAAAATTCTTTCCTACTTTTTAATTTCACATTCTCCAAAAAAAAGTACCTATTTCAAAACTCATTTTCCCCCCAAAAAATAAAAAAATAAAAATTAAACAACCAACTTTTTTTTGTTATGGTTGTCAAACAAGACTTAATATAGTAAGCATATACTACAAAGTCAATCGTTGTTTTCAGTCAATCATAAAACACGTATGGTACATATTCGTACATAAATATGAGAACTGAAAATTTTTGTTAGATACTTTTATTGCATATTTCGGCCTAGAAATTCAAGTTCAGCTTATGAAATATGCAATTAATGAGTGAAAAATGACATACTCTTTTGCCAAAGGAGGAGATTTGTTTGGTCCTGGTGCTGCATCGACATTCCTAAGAAGAAGAGTATCTGGTAAGAGGCCGTGCATCCTATAAACACTCACAAATTCCTCGGTCAACGAATATGGGACGCCATGATTGTTAGGCTTCTTTAATCCCACAAGGCCGCCCAATATGGCTCCTCCAACATGTCCAAATGTATCTTTAAACTTCTTCCCCAGCAATCCATACCTTCATAAAACAAAAGCCGCAAAATTAAATATGATCCATCAAAATTTTAGATTCCAAAAACTGTAATTTATATTTGAAACATTGAAGGAACTAGTTAAACATGACACATCCAGGGATGGACCAAGGATTATGGTTAAGTGGGGACGAGATAGAAAATTGGCTAAAAGAAATTGTGAAAGAAACCAAAAAAATCTGAAAACTTAAATTTAAAAAGCCTAGATGAAAGTATTTGAAATTCAATGGAGGCGACTGCACCAACTGGGCACGTACCCCTTAACTCCCATGTCAATTGCCGTGATACGTATAAACATAGAACTGACATTTAGTTTAGAAGTAGATTTGAGAAATTTTGCAGCGATTTATAACCTTAAATGTGTGACGGAACAAGCTTAGAATTCTCCTTGTGATCATTTTATGTATAATATAAATCATTTGTTTGTCTTACGAACAATGCTACATGTACCAACGGGTTTGCCAAATGGAGTTATAGGATGCCAAATGGTAACATTTCATTGGAGTTTGAACAAAAATCAAATTTAAAATAATCAATAAGGTGCTGTCATCTCAGCACCTGTAGACCGTCCTGTACGATTCATCTGTTTTACATATTTACTCTTTTTTAATTTCACAGATGTTAGGAAGTTGATTTACCAATTTCCACGCATTCCAGCACGTAACATGTCTGTCTTTAGAAGCTCAACTGTCCAATCAATTGTGTGAACTTTTGCAATCACAGCTGAAGTCACCAGCCTTGCATGCCGATACAGTTCCTCGTCCTTCAAATCAGGGTATTCCTTCTACAACCCACAAGTGAGAAAGTTCAGTACATATAAATAATAATCTGCTGCGAATAAACAAATATTGGATCGATGTATTTATGATGTGAATAGGTAAATTTTCGAACACCTTCAAGGCATCACAGACTGCATTGTGTTCCTGGACAAACAGGGCATGTAATGTGGAGAGACCAGACCATATATTACGAACATCACCAGAAATAACTTGGCCATCTTCGTGAGGAAGAAGGCCATTTTTTGAAATCTTGAGCTTTCCATCCTTGAAAGTCCTTACTTTCTGTAAAGTTTCTGCATTGCTACCATAAATAGCACTCCCATCCCTTCATATATGTATTTATTATATGTGGGAGTGAGAATCATATAAAAATAAATGTTTAGAAGATCAAAATAGATCATGTGATTTGTGAATTGGATATGTAGTAAAAATTTTGCTAGACACGGGAATGATTCTCATGAAGCTAAAACCCCTTGACATTCATTTCTTGAAACTTATGTT
>NW_019234768.1:0-2318 GCF_002742605.1 Olea europaea var. sylvestris
AACGATTGATTTATTCTTAGGTCTCGGTACTAACTCCCAAGTTTGATTCTTTTCTAGAGAACTCATATCTTCTTTCATAGCCTCAAGCCACTCCTTAGATTGACCACTGTTCATAGCCTCTTCAAACGTTTCTGGCTCCCTGTCAACTAGTTCTTCGTAACTAGCGTATGCAAAATCCAATTCAGATTCATATCCGAATCTCCTAGGTTCTCTCGTTTGTCTTCTCTCTCTATCTCTAGCTAAGTTATAGTTAGTTAGTGGATTTTCTTCTTCAGGATGCTCTTCTATCACTACTTCATTTTCCTCTTCAGGTTCTTGGACCTGAATCTCCACCTCACTCGAAGTACTAGGTACTGATGTGTTAAACTTTCCTAACTCCACCTTAAACCGACTTCTTTCTTCACTTGATTCAGTTTCACTTACTGGTTAGGTTTCGTTCTTTAGACAAGGCATCTCTTTCTCATTAAATGTGACATCCCTACTCACGATGATCTTAACTCCTTTTTGGCTTCTATCCCATAGCCTATATCCCTTAACCCCTTCGGGATACCCTAGAAAGACACACTTCCTGGCTCTAGGTTCTAACTTTCCCTCACTTTGATGAGAAAAAGCAGCACAGCCAAACGCTTTAAGCATCGAGTAGTCACCCAATTTTCCAGACCATTTCTCACGTGGAGTATCACCATTTAATGCAGCTGATGGAGTCAAATTTATTAGATAACAGGCAGTGACAACGGCTTCACCCTAAAATGACTTAGGAACCCCAAAACTTAACATCATGCAGCGCACTTTGTCTAGTATGGTCCTATTCATTCTTTCTGCCACCCCGTTTTGCTGGGGAGTATAAGGGACCGTTTTGTGCCTCGTTATTCCACTTTCTTTACACATCCTATCGAATTCAGTATTACAGAATTCTAGGCCGTTATCTGTCCTTAAAAATTTGATCCTCTTGCTAGTTTGGTTTTCCATTTGTTTCTTCCAATTGTTAAAGTTATGGAAGGTTTCAGTTTTGTCTTTCAATAGATAGACCCACACTTTCCTGGTGTAGTCATCTATGATAGATAGGAAATACCTATTCCCACCCGATGTGGGATTACTAGCAGGACCCCACAGATCAGAATGCACATATTCAAGCATGCTTTTAGTCTTATGCGTACTGGTGGAAAACGACACTCTATGGTGCTTTCCAAGCACACAGTGATCACAGAACGATAGGTCAGACACACAGTCATTACCAAATGTACCTTTTTCATTAAGTAGTTTAAGTCCTTTAATGCTTACGTGTGCAAGCCTACTATGCCACGTGTGTGTGTGATCGATTTTGGTGGAAGAAATAGAGGAGTTTGATCCTCTAATTACTTTCCCAGTAGTGATATAAATGTCATTTTTCTTGATTCCCTTAATAGAGATTAACGCACCCTTCATCATTTTAAATATACCGTTTTCAATTTTACCGGTGAAGTTGTCTTTTTCAAGTCTTCCTACTGAAATTAAATTCCTAGATAATTCCGGAATATACCTAACTTCTTTTAACACGTACACAAAGCCTGTGTTAAATTTTATCTTTATATCTCCAATTCCAGCAATTGTATAGGAGAAGTTATCACACAGAACTACTTGTCCATCATTAGATTCTTGCAAGTTTTCAAACCAGTTCTTTTCAGATGTCACATGAAAAGACGCACCAGAATCTAATATCCATTCATGCATGTGAGAATTAGTAGTTAAGTTTAATTCAGTAGTGTATGCGACTGGACTAGTGATCACATAGACTTCACCGTTTTCAGTATCGGAGGTAGAGGATAACACATTTACCTCATCTCTTTCTTTAACCTTGTGTTTTCCTTTTTCTTTATGACAGTCTTTTATAAAATGCCCTGTACCTCCACAGCCATAACATTTTCTACCCTTAGTTCTCGACTTTGATCTAGGTCTACCATTCCCCTTCTTTTTCCAACTATTACTACTTGATTCGCCACTACTTTGGTATCCATCATGACTGGTTTGCCTAAATTGTGTTCTACCCCGCATCATATGTAACTCTCCACTCCTTCTATCCTGTTTTTCAGCCTTCATTTCCATCTCTTTACTTCTAAGAGAATCTACGACAATTTCAGGTGTTAGCGTGTCCCTACCATACTTAATAGCATTTTTAACTTCTTTATAAGAGTCCGGGATTGAATTGAGCAAGATAATGGCCTTATAGGTTTCAGACACGGCTTCATCGCAATTGAGAATATCTTGCACCAATTTATTAAATACATCTAAATTGTCGTCGAGATCCTTTGAAGGATCCATTTTAAAGCTGAAGAATCGTT
>NW_019234769.1:0-2318 GCF_002742605.1 Olea europaea var. sylvestris
ATCAGCTTCTGCTATTGCCTTTTGGTCAAGCTAATGAGATTGGCCTGAACTCTATATTTGCTTCTGTCTGCAACATTTGTAGAGAAATATGGTTGTAAATCAGGTTGTTGGTTTTCACACCACCCTGGCAGCCAACCATGTTGTAATGGCTTGTGGAGAGGAATAATGAATCTGTGGAACAATTGGCAGAACTTTCTGGATTTTGGATTGGTAATTTTAGATTAGTTTTATGTGTACATTATTTCTTCGAGTAATTTTGCTTGGGTTACTGATATGATTTCATTGTGCAAGATGTGCTGCATGGAATGCCTGGAAAGAGCAGAGCACTAAAAATGTCAACCTCACAGATGAAGACTATATGGTTGATAAATTTCGTTTCAGACGAACTGGGAGGATAAGAAGGTCTCTAGAACAGCCACAGATAGAAAATTAGCAGTCATGTCTCTATTTATGTTCCTGTCACTGGGTAATGAGAATTTGCTTGGTAGGTTATTGAGCACCAAGACTCAAAAAATTGTCTTTTTCATTATGAATGTTGCTCGGGAAGAATAAATATTTAATTACACAGTGACTTTTTGATGTGAAAGACTGGAGAGAATGTGGGTCATATTTTGTTGCACTGCACAATTGGTTTAGAACTTCGGAGACTTTAATTCGGCCTGGTTGGATTATGCCACCTATTTTTTGTAAGCAATTGGATTGAAGGTTTATTCAAGGGTGATGAAAGAATGTTGAGAGGGGCAGGTCATTTCTTGATGTCGTCGTTACAGAAGGAGAGAAGCTGAAGGGTGTTTGAAGGTACTGAGAATCTGTTGTGGATGATCAGTAGCACTTTTTTGTATTTCTTTTTGCAGCTGTCAGTATATTTCAGTTTGCCTATATTCCTGGATGGATCCCTTTGCTAGTTTTCTTCATAGTGAGGTACCTGGTATACTAATTATTGTACCATTTCGTGCACGGTTGTTCTGAATGTTATATTTTCTCTAATCTGGCTTGTCTTCATGGACGATTTGTATTTTCTCTTTGATGACAATGTATATTAGATGAATTGAATTTGTTCATTTTGATTGACAGAAAAAGTAGACTTATGGGCTCTCGCCTAGTTTTGACGAGACTAAATTTAGTCAAAGCACTAAGGACAACATATGGAACACTAAGTTTGGATGACTACTATGTCTTGTGTAGATTCAAGTTTGATATTTTTGTCCTTTATTTTCCTTGAATTTTGTGACTGATTGATGAGAAACTCCTTATTATGAGATGTAGTTATTAGTCGTCAATTTCCGATTTAATAAATTACTGCACTGTATTTCAACAAATATAGCCTTGGTTTAGGGTTCCTAAAAAGTAGCTTATAAGCTCCATTTTTTTTTATATCCAGTTAAAGTCAAACATTAATATCAAGAAAAATGTTATGGGTACATAATTATTGGTACATAAGGGTGTCCACTCTCTTACATGGGTGGGGCCCACTCGAATAAAATATTCGAGTGGACCTCATGTCATGTGAGAGGATGAATGCCCTTATGTACCAAAAATTATGTACAAGAATCTTTATCCTAATATCAATTACAGTTTCATAACCACTGCCTATTTATTGTCTTTTCTTGTTGTACCAATGAGCTAAAATCTTTGCTTTTTGTATGATGGATAGGAAGCATATGACGGTTTTTTTTTATTACAAAATTGTTTGAAGTATTTACATCTGCCATTAATTTTGATAATTTTAGAACATATTTGCATTTACTAATTCTAATATTTTATTTTTGCATTGCCAATTTATCTTAGAATTTGATTTTACTTGCGTGGAGACTAGACTAGCTTGTGTTATTCCTCCTTGCAGCAAGAGAGAGTTGAATACAAAAGTTCTAAAAGTCCCTTCTATTTCATTTCTTTCAGCTTCTTGTTTGTTTGTATTTTTCAAATAATTAGCATCTTCTGGTCAACGATGATACACGTGAAAACTTGAGGGGATTATACACACACATAGATCAGTTCCTAAAGGAGCATTAGAAAGCAATTCATTTTAAATGCTGCATTAAAAAAGTTGACATATGTGCTATGAGTAGAATTTTGTCATCTGTATGTTGGACAGCTGATTTTAGTTTCTCGACTTCTTAGTCCAATTCAAAAGTATTTTATTGTACTTTAATACGAAATGCAGTTGAATACAAGTTAGTAGCATAAGTATCAGCTTGGTCATCAACCTTCATTGTAACTGTTCCCTGTGCCAATCCCACACTCAGAGTTTAGAGCCTGTTTGAGAGTGATTTTAAGAATTGATTTTTTGACCATTAGGAGAAAAGTGATGTCCACCC
>NW_019234770.1:0-17748 GCF_002742605.1 Olea europaea var. sylvestris
GTCCAAAAATTTGGCATTGTCCTTCTCTGTGTTTCTGAATGTCTTGCTGAATCTTGGTTGCATAGTCTAGAGGTAGAATTTCCATGGAGCATCATCTTCTATGTCTGGCCAAATTTGTGTAGGAATTGTCTGGTTGATTTCAGCCATTTTTCTTTGAAATTCTCAAAACTCCTTTGGATACCTTTCCCAATCTTGATGGAGATTGAAAGGTTGGACTGCATACTCCTTGACATAAGAGAAGTGTTCATAAGAACCTGTTTCTGTAAAATATCCTTGCCGTTGGAAAATCAGAATTACAAAAACATTGTTTTGGGAAGTTCTCAAATCTTTAAATTTTAAAGAAAATGCTTCAAACATTTTTATCCAATGAGAAATAGGATAAAACCATTCGAAGAATTTCTTTGCCTCAAAATGTGCTTCTTGAAATGGATCATTTTTGTTAAAACTTTGAAAAGTGATTTCTTTGAACCATTCAAGAGATTCACAAACATTAAAAGAAACTCCAATTTGAAAAAGTTCCAATAAGTACCACAGAAAACAAAGTAATTCCTTTGAAATTTTTGAAACCGCTTGGTGTGGGATTATATGGAACAAATTAAAAAATGGATAATCTGGATGAAATCCAAGACCACCAAGAGTTTCAATTCCTGTTTGCCTGATAACAATGGATTGGTATTTTAACATGAACTCTTTGGCTCGGGAATGGAGGGTTTTGTCTCTGATGAGAGTATTAAGTCCTGGGGGAATTTGTTCATTTTGAGAAAGCAAATGAAAGGGAAGGTTTATCATACAGATTACAGGGATAGGTTCGGAGTGAAAAGCTTTTGGTCTGGTGAGTAGGTCTGGAAGGAGGTTGGTTTTTCCCTTTATATGTTTGACATCAAAGTCAAAGTTTGAAAACCATTCTGCCCATCTGAGTAGTTGAGGATTTGGAATTTGTTTTTGTTTGAATGAAAGCATTTTAGGGAATTCTGACATGTCCATTTCAATAAGAAATTTGTGTCCAATGAGATGAAACTGAAATTTCTCAATACCACGTTATACCACCAAGATTTCTTTGAAAGTGGAATGATAATATTTTTCTGCTTCTGAGAATGCTCCACTTTTTTATCCACGAATGTTTCTTTTTCCATTTTTCTCCTCCAATAGAACTGCTGCCCAATATAGATCACTTGTATCAGTTTGTAAGATCCTTTTCCCGTTAGTAGGGATAGATAGAGCTGGAAGTTCTTGCACCTTTTGTTTGATTTTTCGGACTGCTTCTGTTTGTTTTGAAGACCACGGTGGTGCATCTTTTTTCAGCATGTTCTGCAATGGTCTGATAATAGGAGTTAAATGATCAACAAAATCGGCCATGTAATTTACAATCCCAAGGAACTGTTGGACTTCTCGTTAAGAGAGATCTGTGTCTGCAAACTTTAACAATTCCTGACCAACATGTGGTTGCAAAGAATATTGACCATCTTTAATATGCATGCCCAAGAAATCAATTTCAGAGACTCCAATAACCATCTTTTTCTGAGAAAGCATTACTTCAAATTGTTTTGTCAGATCAGCGAATTGAGACAACAGTTGAGAATGAGAATCGGCATCTTTTGAGAACAAGAGAATATCATCAATATAGATTAATGCTGACTCTAATATTGGATGATAAATTCTTGTGATAGCCTTTTAGAACAATGAGGGGGCCGTCTTAAGACCGAATGGCATAACTGTCCACTAATAGTGGTAGTTTGGGATACAGAAACCAGTCTTATACCTTTCATCTTTCTTAATTCCCAATTGCCAAAATCCCGCTTTTAGATCAAACTTTGAAAATATCTACGCCTTGGACAGACTGGCAAATAAAGTTCTTTTGTTTGGAAGAGGGAACTTGTCATCAGCAAGGAAGTGATTCAATGGTTTATAATCAATCACAAGTCTCATTTTTCCACGAACTTGTTCACTTCTTTCGTTGACATAAAATGCTTGGCATGCCCATTGAGAAGTAGTAGGTTCAATGAGACCTTCATCTTGCAATTGGCCTAACTCTTTGGTTGCTAACTGGAGGTGTTCGGGGCTCATTCCAATATGGCTGGCTTTAGTAGGGTTAACGTCTTCATTTCTTTTGAAAGGTAGGGATATGAAAAAATCTAGATTTTTCCATAGAGGGTGAGTGCATTTGGTGAGAAAATTTGTGTGAGAATCTGCACAACATTCTCGGATTAATAGGCTTGTTATATCATCAAGGCTGGTTATGGAAAAATATGTGGTTGGCTGTATGCATGGCAAAAAGTAAGACTTGTATCTAAGGCCATTTGGAAGAGGAATAACGCGTTTTGCCCACAATTGTCGAATGATGTCAAAACCAATTACAATATCCTTCCCTGGTAAAGATGATCCAAGTAACTTGTGTGAGACATTATATTCAGGAAAGAACTGAAGTGTCACTGGCTTACTTATCAACTCTGTTGAAAAATACTCATTATTGGCTGCCTGGAATATTTGCTGATGTGTTTTCCACATGTCTTTGGGGAGAATGGCTGGATTTAAGATTGAACAAGCTGCTCCAGTGTCGAATAGACCTGCAACTGTGATTGGTCTTTCATATTTTCCTGGAAATATTTTGACTTCAATTATCGGAACTGGAAGACTAAGATTGATTACTTGCATTCCATAACATTCCTCTATACTGTCATAGCCATTAGTGCTCTCATCATCGGAGTCAAATTTCAGTACGAAGATAGTTTCAGGGGACTGGTCGTCTTCTTCAGAGAATACCGATTCAAGGTCCGCTTCTTCTTCCACTTTTGTTGCTGCATAGATTTGGTGTAAAATTTTCTCCTTCTTTTTGTTGGCACAATTTTTTGCAAAATGGCCCTTCTTTCCACAGATAAAACACCTATCTCCCTTTTTCTTTGTGAATTTCCTTTTAAAATATCTTCTTCTTCGAGGAAAAGATTTGGAAAATCTTTTGTTCCGAAATTTGAACCTCCTCCTGTGGAATTTCTTCTTTCCTGGACAATCACAACTCTTGTTATCATGTCAGCACTTAATCTTCAAATCTGGCTGATCACACGCCTTTTCAAGCTTCTGTCCCGTTGTACTAATATCCTTTAAAAACTCTATTTGATTGTAGAGTTTTTTCAAGGTTCTTTTGACCCAGTTGTGAAGCTCTCCAAATGAAGTGGTTCCCAATGATTGTCCTTTTATTTCAATCATTCTGAGTGTCTCTTGATCAAGAGGCTGTGGGGATGGACTCTAAGTAAGCCTGCTTTATATTTGTATCGTCCATTCCACCAATGAGGTAGTATCGCCTGGCAACATTGTGGAAATGTTTATCTAGATCTTTAGGATTATAAGAACAACATTTCAATTTGAAGAATTCTTCTCTTGCAATATCCTTCAAATGATCTGTCTTTCCACAGAATTCCCAATATAATGATTCTATGAAAGCATCTATTGTTGGGGAATTAGAATATTGGATCTGGCGATATTCTCCAAGAGCATCATACCAATCTTTTAAGAACCCAGTGATTCTTGCCAGAAAAGATTTTATGACTGCAGAATGAGTCATATTTGGCCTTTGTAATTCTGCTAAACACCATGCTTTCATTTCTTGAAATCTTGCTTTCCACAAAGCTGGAGGAATATCATCAAAAGTGAATTTGGTTGCTGAAATACTATTTTGTGAATAATAATTGTTCACAACATGAGGATCAGCAATTTCTTCATCAATTATTTCTGGCTCATCAACAACAGGAATTCCTTGTTGAGTTTGACTTGATTGTGTTCTGTCAGCCATATAAAAAGGAGGATGATCATCTAGAAATTCATCTGAGGACTCTTCAAGTTCAGAACTAGTTTCATTTGGGATGGTTAAAATAGGAGTTATAGAGGAACGATTTTTAGTTTTTTGTAGGAAAGTGGTTATGGGGTTTTTTTTATCATCATTTGTGGTCTTTTTTCTGGGTTTGGTGGAGGTAAAGTTTGTAGATTTTGTGAGGCTAATGGTTTGGTTTTCTTTATATCGGGATAAGAAAGAGGTGTCAATTTCTTTTCCCATTCTTCAGGAGTGAAAAGTGAAGATGTGGATTCATAAGCTCCTGTTGAATACATGGGTCCTGAAGTTTGTGATATATGGGTATATGAGATAGGGTGATATGGAGTAGAAGGTAGGATCATGGAATTGTTTTCAAGATAAATGAGTTATTTTTTGAGATTTCTTATTTCTCTTTCTTGATCTGTTATGGGTAAACGGTTTTATAAAAGGGTCATGATTTCAGCATGGAGGGTTTCAATCTTTTGTTTACAGGCTTGAAGAGGGGTTAATAGTGTTTATGCTTGTTGTTGTAGAGTCCTTTTAATTCTTTGCTGACTTTGGTCAATTTTTCTCAACAGGGAATTTTGTTGGACTGCATTTTCTGACTGCCAGTTTAAAACTGCTTCTGCTGCTGAAAGCTGGTCAACTGAACCATCCGATTTTCTGGATGTGGGATTCCTGATCTTCCAGGCATGAGTTGACTGCTCTTTGTCAAAAGAGGACAATGGAGGAAACTCTTCTTGTTGAGGAGGGTGGAACATAGTTATAAGCATAGCTATCTGAGAAGATGGAGGTGGACTATTATCCCAGTCCCATTTTTTATGTAGTTGGTCACAATCCCATGGATCATCATTATCATCATCCCAACCAGTAGGAATAATAGATTCATTACTTGTAGGAGGTGGAGTGTACTTGACATAATAGTCAAATTTTCCAGAGGGTTCTCCTAACAAATCAACTGCTGTAGATTTGTTTTCATATGCTTCACGCAACTTTTGTTGGCTATTCTTTTTTTTCTTCTTCTTCCTGGAAGGACGATCGTTAAATAGATCTTTTTCATCTTCTATGCATTTTGCACAGAAATATACATCCCAATAAATATGTCCTGAGTTATCAGATTTGCAATAAATTGGCCTGCCATTTGCATCAAATCCATAAATGGGAATTTCTTCATTGGAAAAAGCAAACTATGTTGGAAAACAGGGAGGCTTTTTATTTGCAGGTTCCTTTTGAAACATGATTTCAACTTCGCCATTTGACTTTCTCCTGAAATGATGAGTTGCTGATTGTATAGGCAGAGAGTCTTTTGACGCCTGGTGATGTTGCTCATAACTAGTAACCCAGGTTTGAGGGACCAATTTAATGAGCTCGGATCTAGGAATCTGTCTAGGGACATATGTACAGCTTGGCTGATCTGTTCCCATCTGAATTAATAAAGCATCATCCGTCCTATTAGGGGTGACAAAATCAAGAGAGTGATTTTGAATTCTGTAAGCCATCTGGTAATGAAGTGTTGCTCCATATGTGACTGCTGTTGGAACTGCTCCAACAATTTGGACCTGGATTTTTAAAGCTGATAACAATAATGGATCTGCAATTGGCATATTAAAATTTGGAAACATAGTAACAAGTACTGTTCCCGCATTGAGTGTAGTTTCCACAGTGCCAATACATGCATGTTGATAATCAGCAAATCGTGTATCTAGAAGAGCAATTCTAGAAACAGTCGAGAGACCTTTTCTTCCATGGAGGGTAAGTGCAATTCTTACAGCTCCAAAATGAAGATGGGTAAAACCTTCAGATAACCATACTTTTGGAAGATGAGATGGTAAATCTAAGGTAACAAACTGCTCCTTTTCAGTAGCAGGTAAAAGATGCTGATCAAACTTTGATGCCTGAACATATCCTTTGATTTGGGATTTTGATGGTGAAATGATACTTTAAACAGTTTTGGTGAAGGAATTTCGGGGTTTGTTATATGGAAGATAAGGATTGACAAGAGGTAGATCTGTAACTGAGATTTTTCCAGATTCAGGTAGGTAAGATATTTCATAAAGGGAGTCGATTTTAGAAGCATTAGATTTTCGAAAGGAGGTGGAGGGTGCTAATATAGATGAACTAGAAGATTCAGACATAATTTTTAATGTGTTCTTCCTAGTTTCTTTCAAACTGGATAATTCCAATCAGAATAGTAAGATCAAGATAACAACATGGCTCTGATACCAACATAGTAGGGGTGTGGTAACACTCTGTATTCTAGCCCACAACAATCCCTTTGGGCAACAACATAGGGCCTGACTTTCGGTATTACCAAACCTCCACATAGGATCATATAATCAGTAATACCAAATTTTCTGATGCAGAGGATCCTCAAAGAGGCAACTGCAGAGCATACTTTTGATACTACTTAGATCTTGCTCTTACTTATTCATTCTGAAATTTTCACAGTTGTCAAGACTATGGAAGAACAAAGAAAGGATTTTAGAAGAACATTGTTAAGAGGAACAAACTTTTTATTAAGAAGAGTTGGGCTCGAGATGATCCTCAATGAAAGATAAGAGCTCCTTAAATAGAGGCAACTTTATGATTTTAAGGGTTCGCTCACATGGGCAGTTTAGTGTAGCTAATTATTTAAGCAAAAGAAAAGTGACCATTGTTCTTGAGATCTTTTGCTTCAACTCTAACTACATTTTGTGCTTTCCTTTCTGGAGGAGAGATTGAAAGAATTTCTACATAATCATCTTGTAAATACGAATCTCATGGTCTTCTTCTATATATATATATATATATTTTACGTAGGAGTTTCTATTGGTTGTTTGATTTGCAGCTTTATTACAAGTGTTCAAAAGATCAAGAAATTGCAACCTGGATGGGAGATCAATGAACTGAGATATGTCGATTTCATAGTTGTTCCATTTGAGGCTTGTTTGTTATTTTATTTGTTCAGGTTAGATTTGTTTAATTTTTCCAGTTCATTCGTTCAAATGTCAATTTCTTGTGATTTTAGCTTTGAATCTTGGGCATAATTGGCTTATGTCAATTTCATAGTTGTTTCGTTTTTCATGGTTATTTCATTTTAGTATTATCTGTGCTTTTTAGTTATTTTTTTAATTTAGTATCTACAAATAATTTGTTTATATGTCGATTTCTGATGATTTGAGCTTTAAATTTTATGTATGTTGAACTCATTTTTGTTCCCTGTGTCTGTGTAGAATTTTATATTTTTACCTTGTGGATTTGACAATTCTTTGAATTTGTTGTTAAAGTTTTTCTAAAATCCTTAAAGAAGCAGAAAAATCTTGTACAAATAAGACGCTTGTGAGCTGAGGTATGCTCATTTTATATCATATTTGCTGAAGATTACTTTTGTCATCTTGTTTCAACTTAGGAGATTTTTCTTTAAGTTAGATTGGTTTGCTTTTATAAATAATTTCTTAATATTTTCATTTTTTTATGTTTAGAGTTCAAATTTTGTGTACTTGAACTTATTTTTGTTTAGCTGTTCTTTGTATATAATTTTATTTTTTTAATTCATTGATTCGATGGTTATATAAATTCCTGGTTATTCTTTTTCCCATACAAGCACAAAAATTTACATAGATGGAATATTTGTCACCTGAGGTATTTGATTTCCATGAAATAAGTATTTTTTGATTGGGAATGTTTATTGTGGAAATAAATTTATCTACAACAAGCTATTGTAACTATTATTTTTATTCTTAATTTGAGGTGGGATGAGAGTGCTCTGTTTTTCCTTGGCGGGATGAGAACCCGGGTCCTAGGTGTTCTCACCAAAAGACTTTACCAGCTAGACTACTGGAGTAGCACTCATAATGCCTGAACCCCCTTGCCAAGGCATGCCGTATCGGCCTAGTACTCGGATTCATAATGGACGTACCTTACTTCTAGCGGTAACAGAGGTAGCGAAAAATCCGGTGAAAAGCCAATAGCACGATAGTAGTTCCTCGGTCTCAGTCCATTCAATCCATTCAGTCAAGCTTTGGGTTAGATTTTTAAGAGAAAGGAAGAGTTGCGGTACGGCCCGGACTCCATTCCTTAGGAAGGAATGCGGGCCGGAGAGCGCGAATCCATTGCGATCTTGGGCATCGCCAAAAGAAGGGTGTTCTCCGTGCCTATGCTTAACACGGATGCTGAGGGACGGAATTCTAAGAGTAAACTATTGGATTTTAAGGCTAAATTTGATTATGAAAGTTAGTTTCTTAAGTATGGGAATACGAATATTAAGTTCAACCATTGGTTTATCTTCTTGTTATCATGCCTCTAGCCAAAGTCGTCCAAAGGTTTGATCATTGGCTTTGTGGTTAACAATTTTTTATGTTTTTAGTTTTATTATTTTGTGCAAAACGGATTTGATGGTATATTGTTTGATCACAAAAATTCACATCATACTAATGTTGCTTGTTGTAGAATTTGTTTTACTGGTGAATGTTTCATATTTACATCATGGAGTTAAATTTATTTGGAATTAATAAAAATTAAGGGATTCAAATTTTGAATGATTTGCATCAAGAGTTTTGTGATTAAGATATTTTGCATTTATTTTAAAGATGCAAAAATTTGGTTTTAGAAATGATCAAAATTGTCAGTTTTTGGGTTTATTTTGCTACTGTACTGTTGATGGATCATAAGCAACGAGACATGTTTCTTGTCAAATGTTTAAATATGGTTCACGTGATGGCTTTTTGGTCCTTATTCATTTAGTAGGTTACTATTTAGTGTCACCAATAGTGTGCGTCTTATTGGCCGTGTAAATTTTGTTGATAGACACTTTGACTTAATTTTTCCCCTTTACATGATTATGTTTTATTGAAGTTTGTACCTTTTCATTATGTGGAAGTATGTATATATATGGGTTAGCAATGCAATAGTTCTTACCATTTTTGGTGTGTTAAATCAACTTTTGAACTTTCCAATGAAGAAGAAGCAAGAATGAAAATCCGTTTGGTAACTACACAGCATTACTTTGCATTTGGAGTACTTGTGGGAGAGGAATAGTTCTTGCCTCATGTTTTGGAGCGATGCATATATACACACACACACAAGCACGCGTGCGCGCGATGTCTTTAGCTATCTTTGCACTAATGAATGGGTGGAACATTTGTCATTAGGCTGCACATAACCATTATGTATTCATCTGCAGTAAGAAAGAGAATTTGAACAATATATAATTTTGGCTTCCGATCTAGAAATCGAGCTTTTTCAATTGAAATATGATACATCTTTAATTGTCTACAAATGCAAACTATTACTATCAATATTTAGCACATGAGAACTTTAATATAACAAGAGGTACTTCCTCGCATAAAATGTTAAAATTTCTTTTTGTCTTATTTGTTTTTTACAAGATCGATGTTTACAAAGTTACTCCCAGTTGCAATTTATTGTCCATATAAAATGCGATTTTAATTATAGGGACCCTAATATATCCTCTAAAAATGTGATTACAAGACATTTGTTGGAGGTTAAAGCCTAATTATTCTTTCTTTTGGCTATTGATTGTTATGTGTAGCCAACTCTATTATTATTTCTTTTGGCTATTGATTCTCATTAAAAGCTACCCATGGTTGAGATTTTAAAATTGGAGTTAAAATGGTTTTAAAATATAACTGTGATATGTAGTTTTTAGAGGAAGTGAACAGTTAAAACAAGATATGAATACATTGCATAAATACTTTAGTTAAGTATTATGTGAACACATTAGATATTTGAATGTAGATATGATCTTGTTTCTTTTCTGAAATAATATGTGAACTTGAATTTGGCATGGGAAAGTATGATTTGTCATGTATGTATGAACAAAATGCTTGCCTGCTTTGGATTTTACAACATCCTTGCCATGCTATATATAGAGATGAGTCTTACGTTTACAAACCATCTTCCATTATGGTAAATACTTTAACCTTTTTTTTTTTTGGTCATTTTGCAGTTCCATTTTGACACGGAGAGTGCAAAGGTATTATTTATCTTGTATCCCAGAAATATACTGGAGATCAACAATAAAAGTTACGAGCGTAGTTTTTTATATTTTTGTGCACTTTTGTAATATGTGTCAAATTTAGGTGTTATGATATGGAAGAAAAGGCTACAAAGGCTTATGATTTGGTAACACTGTAAGTACTGGGGACCTTCAACCCATATCAATTTTTCGGTAATGGTTTTTACTTCATGTTGTTTAATCTATTGATCTATTATATTATTAAGCCCCTTTTTGGTGTACATTTCTTTGTCATTTTAGAAAATTGCAGACCGTTGCACAGTATCATGATGCAGTCATTTGGACCCAATGTGCATACTTCCACTGTGTACTATTAAAGATTTTTCTTCCATTTTCCACTTCTGCCCTCCTCCGTTTGCATAGTTAGAAGGTGAATTTAGGGATTGATTGGGTTGTTGGTAGGTTGGAGGTAAAAGGGGAAAAAGGCAAAAGAAAAGAATAAAAGCTGTAAACCTTTTGTTACGTTGTGTTAGGATGAAGGACCGACCACTGTGCCTTTGCCAATGCAAATGGTCCAAATATTTCTACAAATGAAATAATAATGTGCTCCAAACGGGGGTTAAATGGGTTGAAATATGATCCTTGATGTTGATACAGTTGGAAAATTATCAACAAAAACTTGAAGAAATGAAAAACATGACCACACATGAATGTTTTGCTCACTTGATATGGTTTTAATTTTATGCGTACGAATACTACAAAAGTGAGTTTTTAAGAAATGCAAATTACAGTTTTGTTCTAGATAAAGTGTATTTACTATATTATTGTACTGATGTCATAATCTTTGCAGGTTTTGAAATTTATCTCTGCACTAGATGGTCGTGAGGGAAATTCAAGTGCTGATATTCTTCTGAATTTTATGGGTGGTCGTTTGTCAAGAATAACTACTGCTTCAGTCACCTATCCACTATATTTTGTGAAGACACAGCTTGCTGCAAAGGTAATATAGTAAAACTTCATATAGAACTACCGAAAAAGAAAAGATTAACATAAATCATGAGGACAACATACACAACTTATTTTCAATAAATTTGGCTGGGGACATAATAGCTGGAATAGAAATAGAGTTATGCCCGATGAAGCTACTCTTTACCTTATAAAATTTATTCAAAATCTATTTTAATTCTTTTCATGCTTTCTTCGGAGTGTAGAGCCTTCGTTTGATGTTTTTTAACAGAACCCATAATATAGACAGTCTCCACCACTCATATATAATGGTTGATTATTTACCTTGTCGGCAGTATACAATAATTGGAAGAAATTTCCTATCTATCCTCTTGAACTAAAGTTGAAATGAAAAAGGTTATTGGTCAAATTGTCCACACATGTAATTTTAACTCTATTCATAAACATTTTTATCCCAAACATTCAGATTTTACAAAATACATATTATATTGGTCTTTTGTCATTTTATCTATTTGTATGATATAAAATAATTTTACAATATCTCTGCATATATTTACTAATTTTGAAACTTTATGTTTGCATTGCAAATATACTTTACAATTTAATTTTATTTATGTGTAGTCTAGACAAACTAATTATGAAATTTTGTCTTATGTTATGTCTTATTTCTTCCTTGCTGTAAAAAAGAAGTGAATGAGAAAAGTTCAAAATGTCCTTCCTGAAGAAAGGTAATTTTTTAAATCCATTTCTTCTGCTTCTATATATCTTATAGATTTCTTCAATGTCTTGGTCACTTTTTGTTATATATTTATGGTATAAATATAAAATGAGAAAGAAATAATCAAATTAGATAAAGTGCCAGAGTGGTGGGAAATGTGGCTTCTGTGTGGTGAAGACTATTACTTCCATCTTACCTATATAAACCAATATCCTGTTTTGGAAAAAAGACACACAAAAAGAAAATAGAAAAACCATCTTGCATCAATCTTCCTTCTCATATTCTGAATTTCTTATATTCGTGTTTTTTACATATATTTTGGAGTAAAATTGAGAGTTCTTGATAAACCATTCGTGATTGCTGCACAAGTGGTTTATGATCGTTGTATTCTGGGAGTGATTGTCCACGGAGGTCGCAGCAATTATCGACGGGCAATTTCACTTTAGGACATTGTGCTGTCGCGAGACTCGATCGGACGATCAATTTTATATTTCTGCATTATATTGTTCTGATCACTACTGCAACTAAATATCTTTTCCAACACTTTTGTATTCATTGGAAGGTTATAATGTTAGGTTATCACATGTAGGCACTTAAACTTGCAAAATAGCTTTTTTGTTTCCACTTCTTGTTTAACAGCATCTAACATTTAAGTTTCAGGTCATTAATGCCACTAGCAATGAGACCTGGGGCACTCATGGATCTCTTCGTGCTGATATTGCTCAAGCATAAAAAAAAATTATTAAGTTTAATGAATCTTCCTTGTCTTCTCGATCATCCTATTCATCATAAATTATTCATTTTTTATTTCAATAATCACGAGTATTAGATAATTATGGCAGTAATCTCAAAGCACATCAATGATACTAGAAAAAATTGGCGTCAAGTCTAAAAGGGTTTTTTCCCCTTATTTACAAAGAAGTTGTTGGTTTTGTCATTGAAATTCTTTTCTATGCAAGCTTACTGAAATATCATGTTATATATTTTTACTCAGTTTTCCCCTTTGATTAGTTTTTTCTAAATCTTATCACCTCTTAATTTATTCTTTCTTATTCCTCTTAAATATTTTATACTATATTGTTTATGTTATCATTTAATACGTTCATAATACATTAATACCTACAATTGATGGCAAATTGATTCAGACATAAATGGTTTTTTTATTCAATTTGAAATGATAAATACACATCTCAAGGGTGTTTTATTTGCACCTTCAAATAAATTTGCAATGTACATTACCTATTCTTTTGAGTTTTTTTTTTTTTCCTAGAAATGGTGCATTCTTATTACTTGCTTTCATATAAGTTAGTTCTTCTAATCCTATATTCTTCTTTAAACATTAAATCCATATCAACATTAAAAATGCTAATATTACGTTCAAAATAATCCGACCCGTGCATTGCACGGGCAACAAACTAGTATCACTACAAAAGGCATTTCTATAGTAGCTACAACACGGTAGAAGAAGGATCAATAGCTATTTTTCATCTGCGTGGAAATTTAAGTACGATTTCCAGCAATAGTAACTATATCATTGCTGATCGTGTGAGCTTTTGGGATTCAAATTTCTTGGTGTATTCTATAATTTCACAATTCTATGTAATTTTTCATTCTTAGCTATACTGCAATTGTCGAGAAATTGTTGATTATCCATACTGCACTGCATTAGAAATTCTGAAAATTTAAGAACCCTGATCTGAGTATACACTGCTGTTGGTTTAATTTTTTCAAGAGGCACTTCGATAGAAACGCTAGAAGGGTACCGAGCATCAGCAGCTGGAATTTTTTCAAGAATTGAACGTACGTTGCACAAGATTTCAAAATTCTCTTTATTATACAACCCAGTTCTATCCAATTCTCCCACCACAACATGGCAAAAGAATATAAAGGGATAAAGAGTTATGTTGAATAGTGATATGCTTGGAAGAGATGTAAAGGGGAAAGGAAAGGAAAAGAGAAGAGAAGCAGAATCCTTGCTTAGATACAGAAGCAAAGTGGTGTGTCCCATTCTTTCAATTTTCCATATGATTTCTTCAAGCATATGTTCCAAATGCATCTCAACACATTTTCTCGTTATTCTCATTCTCTAGAGGGAAAAATATGTATTTTTGCTTTCATCTAATTTAGGTACTACTTGATACCTTTTGACTAAAAATTTTGCTCAATGAACAACGGACAATATGGTTAGATAGCATATAATGGTATGTTGAGATCATGTCAGCCATATTCAAATTCATTAAAAAGAATTACGTACAAAATTCTAATAATACAATCTTTATTATAACACACGTGTATGATAACGGAAACCATACGTGAAACTGCATTGACTTACATCATGTAAATAAGTATTGTAACTTGTGAATTTCGCACGATAAGATACATTTCATTTTCAAAATCAAATATGGCAAGTAACGATATAATATGTCTCACTAAATGTTACATATATGGAACATGAAAAATATAATTCTATATATATAAAAAAAAAGAGTTCACTAATTAAAAAACATAGATTCAAGATTTACAAGATGAAAATTTCCTAAGCGTAATCCACTTTCATGAGAATCGGGTTTATTAAAACCAGCTTGAGGCTCTTCTATTAAGCCTAGAATGGCCAGTGGTGAAACAAAGTGTTATACATTGTGAATACCATGAAGCCTATAGCAAACACCATCAAGCGTTAACATGTCAATTTATTAATTAAAAAAAAATTAGGAGCATCATGTTGCAGGCTAAAATCATTTTAGCTAAGCCTAAAAGAAGTTAAAGACGAGCTTCGAATAAATTGTACAAGATTGAAACGAACTTAAAAAAATCATGATAAAATCATAGATAAAGCATTCCTTTACGAATTGTGTGGAAACAGTACTAATATGATATCTCAACTGCTAGTTTTGCTATAAAACTAAAACATTTTTGTTACATACTGTATGAGTGAACAAACAAAATATCGATACTTATCAACTTGTGACAAGTTGAAGATTCATAAGCCATATTATAAAACTTTGAAAAATGCATCAAATTAGAAATGTCAATGTAAAAAGTTCATTTTTGTTGATCCTAATTGTTGTCGAAAATTCGACTAACGCAATCAAAAGAACAAATAAAATAAGCAGAAAAATAGAAAACGGTAGATGAAGCGAGGTATGCCAAAGCAAATCTCTTTAAGACAGATTTCGCGCCCCCAATGAAGTGCAAACGGATTATGAACGTCTATCTCCCAAGATACAACGCTCCTTCCAAAGTCGATATTGCACAATATCAACCTTGTCGGCCGAACCAATGAATGATCGTACTCGAACGGAATAACCACGAAAATATAAGAGAATTTTTAGAGCAAAATATGGAGAGAGAAGAATTTAGAAATCAATTGAATTCGTAATTGATTTTGTGTGTAGAAAAACGAATCTAGGGGTCTTTATTTATAGAGATTGAAGTGTTTCATGGAACAGGTGTGTGACATTTCAGGAACTGGTGCACCACTTGGTCTGATTCGTATTAGCCATTGGATCGCTCTATTTTTATGATCTGACGGCCCAGATTGAACCATGAAGTGAAGTATCCATTTATCATGCATATTCACCAATTCTGAACAGTCACAGCCATGCAGATGTCACGCGTACACTAACCGCCACGCAGGACGAAGGGACGTGACCTACCACGTGTGCGCCACCTAGAATGCCAACTCACCGAGCCTTGCGCTGCCACGTCATCGAACCACAAGTCCATTTTTGAAAACTATAAGGCTCCCCAGCTCCTCGCGACGATACATACGTACTTTGCTAGACCGGGTCCGGGTTCAGGGAGCAGCGCGAGTGGTGCGAAGCACTACTCTAGTGGTGACTAGCCTTTGGCTAGCTAAAGTTAGTCAAGTGGTAGGTAACTTATTAAATTATATACTATTCACACAACCCACTATATAAACAAGACTATTTTCTTGTAAACTTGATGTGTGATTTATTTCCATATATAAAACACTTAAAATGGGCTTATCAACATATGGGCCTATATTGGAGACTTTTCCAATTCACTCAAATTAATTGCAATGGCCCACATCATTAAATATTACATTTAATGTTTTAACCCAATTACATTCAATTAATTCCAACAATCCCTCACATGAATGGGAGAGGTCAACTCAAATCAAGGAAGACGGAAGAAGAGTACTATCTGAAAGATAACGCATCAAGATAGGTAGCTTTCGCTTTGAACCTTCTTTAGTAAGAATCTATAGAACTCACTTGGCTAATCAGTGCACGCAACGTTTTGAACTGTCAGCCGTTATTGCAAGCTCAGACAATAGACCAAACACATTATCTCTCATATCAAACTTGGTTCTCTATTGTGTTCATTATTTCGGCCCTGAACTACTTGGGTTCTGCGAGTGCTTTAGAGAATTCGCCTAAACAAATTCTCATAGAACCAGCCAAGTTCGCACTAACATAGGTAATGTACTATAAAGAGTACCCTACTGTAATTACTTGTACCATTTATAGTCATCATTAAAAGCAAAGCTTATCCTTAATACACTTCATGGTCAGCACTTTTTGCATCATAGAAATGGGAAGGAGTTAAACTCCTAAGTGCTTCTTATCGAGTCATTCATAATTAGTTTTCCTATTGAACCTAGTCCATGGGATCTCCAGTTGCCAGGTTAGGTTTCCACTAAGATGACTCATTGGGTTTTAGGCTTTAAACCGATTTCCCTCGATGCGCAGTCTATACGCTCTCTAGATGACCCTTTAGTGAACGAATCCGCTAGGTTTTCTTTTGACTTAACAAAATCAATTGATATTGTTCCATTTGAGAGCAATTGCCAAAAGATGTTATGTCTACGACGTATATGTCTCTCAATTATTTTATCAACATAATGGGTTTGAGATAAGACTATTCCATTTGATGTTCTAGATATCTTTATTCCTAGAATCATGTCTGCTTCACCCATATCTTTCATGTCAAATTTATTGGTAAGTATATTCTTTGTTCTATTGATGACTTCTATAGAAGTCCCTAATATAAGCATGTCATCAACATACAAACAGACGAGTACGTATGTCTTTTCGAATTTTTTCGAATATACGCATCTGTCACATCCGTTTATGATGAATCCATTCCTAATCATGACGCTGGTTAACTTTTCGTGCCATTGTTTAGGAGCTTGCTTCAGACCGTATAAGGACTTAACTAGTTTGCAAACATTGTTCTCTTGTCCTTTCACTATGAAACCTTCTGGCTGTTCCATATATACTTCTTCGTTTAAATCACCATTCAGGAATGCAGTCTTAACATCCATTTGATATATTTGTAAGTTGTACAAAGCTGCAGTAGCAATTAAAACCCGAATAGAAGTAATTCTTGTTACTGGAGAATATGTGTCAAAGAAATCAATTCCTTCTTTCTGACGATATCCTTTTGCAACCAGTGGAGCCTTGTATTTGTCTATTGAACCATCAGATCTTAACTTTCTTTTAAAGATCCATTTGCATCCTATTGGTTTAGTTCCCTTAGGAAGATCAACCAATTGCCAAGTATTATTACTCATAATAGATTCAATTTCACTATTTATAGCTTCCTTCCAGAATACGGATTCTGGACTAGTCACAGCTTCTTTAAATGTTTGGGGCTCTTTCTCAATTACGAAAGAAATAAAGTCTGGACCAAAGGATTTAGCGACCTTTGCTCTTTTACTCCTTCTTGATTCAGGTTCTCTATTGTTTTCAATAGCATTATCTCGTGTTCTCTTTTGAGTATTCTCAAGAATATCTCTTTTATTAGGGAACACATTTTCGAAGAATTCAGCATCTCGAGATTCAAAAATTGTATTGACATGAATGTCACTTATATCAGATTTATGCACAAGAAATCTGTACGCACTACTCTTTATTGCATATCCGATAAAAATGCAATCAATAGTTTTAGGACCTAACTTAATCCTTTTGGGAGGTGGAATAGCCACTTTAGCTAGGCACCCCCACACTTTTAAGCATTTATAGGAAGGCATTCTACATTTCCATAACTCATAAGGTATTGAACCAGTTTTCTTATGGGGAACTCTATTCAGAATAAAGTTAGCAGTTAACACTGCTTCCCCCCACAAGTTTTGTGGTAATCCAGAACTTATAAGCATAGCATTAACCATATCTTTTAGAGTTCTATTTTTCCTCTCAACAATCTCATTTTTCTGCGGAGTATACGGGGCAGTTGTTTGGTGAATGATACCAAACTCAGCACATAATTCAGCAAACATGGACGAATCATATTCACCACCTTTATCGGATCTTAATACCTTAATTGTTTTTCCAAGTTGAT